>NC_142937.1:48620894-48725894 GCF_046866305.1 Octopus bimaculoides | reverse complement strand
CATTAATCTATTGACATTGCCAAACTCAAATGCAGAAGTTGAATGCTTGTTTAATAGTATGGGTGTAATCAAATCAAAATTGAAAAACAAAATGCATCTTCTTATGCTTAGATCAATACTGTCTATAAAATATGGCCTCAAAAGATATGGCAAATGTTGCAAAAACGTTGATATTCCAAAACATATAATTAACAAAATTGGGACCTTGAATGTATTCAGAAGTCAAGACCTAGGCACTGCAGCTGAAAGTGATCAAATCAGTGAAATTCAAGAAATTATTTCTCAATGCTGAATGTAATTAAAGAATGTAAATAAAAACTAAGCTTTTTGATATAATTAGTCTTTAGCATTTTTTGTCATATTTAGCATTTTGTTGTTTTTTTTTGGTATTTTTCTATTGAAATTTAGCATAAAATTCTGATTTTAAGTTGGCAACACTGAAGCATACAACTAACTAGTTCAGAAAAGTAGAAGCTACTGTAAAGTTAGAGACGGTAAAGAGCAAGCCTGTGAGCTAGAGATTGTATCATTGCCAATCAATTAAATGGTAGCTTTTTGGTTACAGTCTAAGAGAAGTGTGAGTGTAGCAGCAGTGCTGTGGAAGCAGTACTTCAGTGTAAATTACACTTGAGTTTTACAAAGTCAGCAGCCGTTTAGAGGTAAAGTACTCTAAAGAGGAAATCAAGTTTTCATTATGTAGTTTTAGCAATAATAGGCCAAAGACTGAGAACTGAAACATTTGTAATGACTTTGAGGGTTTTACTTTTGTGTAGTTCATATGGAGATGATGTAATCTACTAGACTTTTCTCTAGTAATTATGTCTTCATGCTGATAAAAGAAACAAAGTTGTAATGCACCCATTTAAGGATGTTACCAATGTCTTCATTCAGGGAGATAGAGCAGGTCTGACAAGACATGTTTAGGTTGTGAGATGAGTGAATGATCCCTGTGTATGAAAGAGGAATTGTAACATTACCTGTCCAGAAAGGTGTGTCATTAGAATTAATACCAACTACAGGACATAACTTTAACTATACATACACTAGAGTTGAGAAAGTTACAAGCCTACTCACATACACAATGGCTAGAGGTGGACTTGAACTAAGCACTATGTACTAAATATGCTTGTACCTTAACCTCAAATCATTTTGCTTCTGAATGTGCCATAGAATAGAAGTCTTATTTAAACTTGATAGGGTAACATTTTAAAGTTCATTTTAAAGTTCATTAAAACATGATAGAGTAACTTATTAAAGTTCATCAAAAAAATAAAGTTCATTAAGTCAATTACAGCAGATGTATACATCAACCAATGGGATGAAATGATGAATGAACTTGCAACTAAACAACCAAGATTGGTCAATAGAGAGAGGCCAATTCTCTTACAAGACAATGCTCAATCACATGTTGCACAAAGAATGCTACTCAGGTTACAGGAACTGAACTTGGAAGTACTCTGTCATCCACTATATTCACAAGACCTTCCACCAACTAACTATCATGTTTTTATGGCATTAGACACCTTTTGCAAGAAAAAAACTTCAAGCGTGAAGAAGATGCAAAAACAGTCTTTCATGATATCATCACCTCTTGCTCTCCAGATTTCTTCGAATAAAATGACAAAATTTTGTTGATAATTTAGGTGCATACTGCACTGCATTTTGTTGATGTAAAGTAAAATAAACTTTCAGTTTCAAAATCGATCGTTTCATTCTTAATGAACTAATATATATACATATTTTTTTTTTTTTTTTTACTTGTTTCAATCATGACTGTAGTAAGAATTGCTGGATTGCATAAAAATTAATTCAAATGCTTATGTATTATGAGAAAATTATAACGGACAAAATAATTAAGTAAGTAGAATCTACAACTATCGAAATAAAATTCTATATATCTCGAATAATATCAATCCAAACTCATGTATGTCTAAGACAATCTTTCACTATTTTAATAACATACAATAATAATTATATGTATATAATTAAGTATCAGGGTCTTAGTTAATCTATAAACTGCAATAAAATGTGTAAAAAGATATAAATGATAATTATATTTTTAATATATAATAACTTTTCTATTTATTTAAAGTTATTGATATTAGAAAGCTGGGAAAGACTTCCGCCTGTCCCCGCCCATTTTCTCTCAAATTTGTTTATTTTAAAAAATTTTTTGCCAAAAACCCCTTTTTTCAGATACGGAGGTTACAGAAAATTGCCATAAATCGGTATCGTGAAATACACCCTACTTTCCCCACCAAATTCTTAAATTTTGACTTTTTTCCCCAACACTAACCCTAAAACCCTAACCTTAACCCCAACTGTAACTACAAAAATGTTTTGAAATTTTTGTCAGAATCGTAATGTCCGTATTTTCCGCATATTTAGGGGAAAAAATTCTTTAAAAAAAATTTTAGAAAAATTTTGGGAAATTTTTGCAGAAACATAATTTCCATATTTTTCTGCATATTTTGAAAAAAAAAATTCTGTAAAAAGTTTAAAAAATGAAAGAAATGAGATTAGTGGGTAATGGTCATCAATGCTTTGAAACTGACCTATTTTCCATTACATTTCAGACAGATTCAGTGCTGAGTTGGTGAAGCAGAAATATCATTATAACAAATATTTTGCTCAATACCACAAACTTGCTTATCCTTAGCCACTTGAACTTGTCACTTAGTGGCTGACAATATGTGCATCTCTGATCATGAGCAGGAGTAGTGGGGGAACATCATAGCCATGAGTTGAGAGAGATTCTTTGGGGTTTGAATAAATGTAACATAAGCAAAATTTGAAGGAAATATTTACCATTTTTCATACTTTCTAGGAGTAAGCAAATAGGAAATAACAGTTGCTACCAAGGACAGAAATCATGTTGCACAATGTAATCAAAGGAACAAAGATTTTTCAAGAAAGAAGTTGCAGAGAGGAGCAATACTGATGCACTTTAAGTTGATAAGAAAGCAAATCTTAAGTAAGCTATGGATAATCAGTCAGAAAAAAAGAACATGGTTCATGTTAGATTATTGAATCTGGACAGCACTGAGCCTTGCTAATGGAATATCAATAACTAATCAGAAAACCAGCTATATTCTACTTATTTGCAAGAAGCTGTTTTCTAGAAAAGAATGTGTACCACTCTCATACTGAATTTTCCAAAATGTTCAATTAATTGAGCTTACTGGAATTATCTCTCTTCCTAGCTTTTTTTTATGAATAATCTCAGTTAATCAAAGTTCTTTTTAACTCATAATACATATGTGGGACCTTACCATAATCATATGAAAGTATCTAGTTATATTTGAATCTTATGATTCTCAACAACAGTTAAGTCAATTATTTTATGTGATGTATATAAGGTAGATCTTTTATCATTTCTCTTTTATTTATTTCAGTCATTGGACTTTGCTGAGGCACCACCTTGAAGGGTTTAGTCAAACAGATTGACCCCTAGTACTTACTTTTCAAGCCTAGTACTTATTCTACCAGTCTCTTTTGTAAAAAAAAAAAACCATGACCAGTTGTCAAACAGCGGTGTGGAACAAACACAACACAAAGACACAGGCACGCACGCATGCACGCGCACACACACACACACACACATGCAGAGGCTTCTTTCAGTTTATCATCTACGAGGTCCACTCACAAGCTTTGGTCAGCCCAGGGTTATAATAGAAGCCACTTGCCCTTAGTACCACTGAGTGAAACTGAATCCAAAACCCACATGGTCTGAAACAAATTTACTACCACACAGCCACACCCAAACACTTTTTATCATAACTATTTTTTCAATAACTACAAAAAAAATTTTTTAACCGTGCTTAACAATTCAGGTACGTTTGAAAAGAACTCTCAAACTTTTTGTTTATGATATGTCATAAACCTTTGCAGAAAGCAAGTATATTCACATAAAACTGGACAAACTAGGCTGTTGAATTACTTTGCTAAGTTACATAAATGTAACTAAATTTGAATAACAAGAACAAAATATTTGCTGTGTTCAAGCCTCAACATAACCTGATAGTGAATATGTCAGAGGTGAAGAAAGAGACAGTGAGAGAGGATGTGTTCATTATTCTCCTTTACACTCGCTCTCTCTCTCTCTCACTCTCACACACACACACACACACACACACACACACACACACGCGCATGCATGCATTCACAAGTATATTTCCCAAAGAGATATTCTTAAAACTTAAATTTTAAAAAAGGTAGTATCTACAAGTTTGATGGATTGTAATGAATTAAAAACTGGAACAAAAAAAATTTTAAAAGACAAAAACAATATTGTAGAAAGAAATACCTTTAGTATTTCTAGTTAAAGAATGTTGTTTGTGTCACTAAAAAGAAAGACCAAAATAAAATTGAGGTCAGGCAAGTAATGTTATTTGATAGACTAATCCACCTTTGGTTTCTCGGTTAAGTCTGTCACATCCAAGTATGACAAGCAACATTTCTATCATATAACTCACATTTTCACAAAAGCATATCAGAAAAAGGAAATTATTTTGTTACTTAATATCTCTTGTCTATAATTTTATTTTTATGAGCTAAGTATTCAAACTTTATTGCTCTTCTAGCTAGCCACTAAAAAACTGTTATTAAACACACAAAAAAAATATATTTTAGCCAAAGGGTTCTATATCCTTGACTCAAATGCATAAAATTAAAGCAAAAATAATTGAGGGCACCATACTATACAGAGTTTTTATGTGGTTGTTCAGCCAGCTACAAAATAGCAGCCAAATCTCTTTCAAAAATACATCCTATTTTCTTAATATTTACACATTAGACAGTGTAAACACAGATACACTTAAAAAAACATGATGGTCAAG
Organism: Octopus bimaculoides; assembly: GCF_046866305.1. Lineage (NCBI taxonomy): Eukaryota > Metazoa > Mollusca > Cephalopoda > Octopoda > Octopodidae > Octopus > Octopus bimaculoides. The sequence goes on along the minus strand of NC_142937.1, from coordinate 48,721,056 downwards.
CTTGGCATGCCTTTGATCACAGATCTACAGTATAATAATAATAATAATAATAATAATAATAATAATAATAATAATAATAATAATAATAATTATAATGACATCGAAAAATACCTTAGGAATGAGAACCCAGGTTTGAAATTTCCCCAAGACACCTGAAGAAGGCTGGAGGGTATATCAGCCGAAACGCTGTGTTAACAACAAACAAGATGAGGACAAATATCCATTGAATGTAAATAATGTAAATAACGTACATAATTCCTCATCTCTTGAATATAGAAGGGATTAACTAGTTCTAAATAACTAATGTAGAGTTGCATTGATATGAAGCTGCTAATTTTCAGCATTTGAACTTTAATATCAGGCAGTGAGCTAAATGAACATAAAGTTGATATCTTTCTACTAGGACTTCATTCTTTTTACATTTCTATTCTTTTACTTGATTTAGTCATAAGATTGCAACTATGCAGCACCCCACCCTGAAAGGTTTTAGTCAATCACATTGATCACAGTACATTTTTCTAAGTCTGGTATTTATCTCATTGATAAGTCGAGCTGCTGAGTTACAGGGCATAATTACATGCCAATATTTTTTTTACCCAAGCAGTGTCAACAAAATCAGACATGTAAACAGAAACATAAATATACATGTAGGCAAGCACACAAACACACACACACACACACACTCAATAGGCTTCTGCACAGTTTCTGTCTTTCAATTTCATTCACAAGGAATTGGTTAGCTCAAAGCTATATAGCAGAGGACACTTACCCAAGATGCCATGCAGTGGGACTATATTTAAAACTCTGTGGTTACAAAACAAACTTCTTTACCACACAACAATGTCTGCACCTATGATCAAGATACTTTAACACTTACTACCTCTATCTACCTAGTTAGAAAAGGTTACACAATGCAGATATAGCTTTCCATAGAAGACAACAGGAACACAAAATTATTAACAAGTATTACATTAACTTACAGTCATAAATCCAAGTCCTTCAATGGCCTGATGTTGGCATTAAGAAAACACCTCAATATACCCATCTGCTTTCTCTAAAAGATCTTAAAACCATTAAGATCACAGAAAATTCAATTTCAATAACTAAACAGCAATAATTTTAGAATCTGAATCATTGACAAAACTGTTTCCCAATTCTTCTTTTCTTTAATTTTGCTTTTTAAACATATGACTTACTGAGTACTTGTGTTTAGCACACCCAGCAAGGTTATAAACCTAGACACCTTATGATTTGCAATTAACAGAGATTGCAGGGTTGAGGAGGGATTAAAAGGACCAAAGTGCTATAGATCCCACCCCAAACTTTCTATAAATTCTAATAGTCACGTACAGTAGAGAAATATTTTGTAAGGTGACTAGACTTAGGACACTGCATGGATTAGAGAATGATATATGGGCAATAGTGACTGACATCTACATGGAAGAAAATATTCAGTGATTAGCAATGTTTAAATATGCTATAGAAGTCATCCATGCTGGTCTATGGTGGAGTTAGATGATGGAAGTGAAATATGCTGTTTCCTCTCTCTACCTTTTCTACTGTTATTATAATGAAAACTGATCTTCAAAGGTGGCTGAGCTTATGCCATCTCCTTTCATGCATTCCCACCTCACTCATCTGTCCTTCTATCATCACTCTTCTTGAGTCCAACAACTACTACCTCTAAGAGCCCCACACTAATCATTATTGCCCAGTACATTGACAATCTGGAATTCCTTCTATGCTCACATCTTTCCTATAAATATCTACTTATTAAGAAAGAACATTAATAACATCAATCTCACTGGTCTAGGAAGGCTTATAAAAATCATAAGCACTGCTCCTTTCTTCCAGACTCAGCTAAGGGAAAACAGAAAAAACATTCACAAAAAGTAAGTAGATAATTGATAAACTCATGTCACTGCATGTTGTTAGCCTACCCTCACATATCAAATATTTTATTTCTTATACCTTCACAACACATTCTCTATAGATGTAAGGTCTCCTTGTACACAGTCATTCCACAAGATAATAAGCTCTCTTAACCTCTACTCTTCTCTTGCACACTTAACTGCCATCTCCCTTCCTAACTGATCTCAAGTCTTATACTCAAACTGTTTCTTAACAACAAACTATAGGTAATCAATCACCAGTATAATCACCATATAAGCAGGTATGTGATAATGTGTTTATATAGTCTTTACTTGTTTCAGTCATTTTAGTCGAGCAAATCGACCCCAAGACTTATTCTTTGTAAGCCTAGTACTTATTCTATTGGTCTCTTTTGCTGAACCACTAAGTTACGGGGATGTAAACACACCAGCATCGGTGGAAAATATATATATATATACATATTTTCAGTTTCCGTCTACCAAATCCACTCACAAAGCTTTGGTCAGCCTGAGGCTATAGTTGAAGACACTTGCCCAAGGTGCCACGCAGTGGGACTGAACTCGGAACCATGTGGTTGGTAAGCAAGCTACTTACCACACAGCCACTCCTGAACCTATATGTTTATATATATATATATATATATATATATATATATATATATATATATATCATCATCAGCATCATCATCGTTTAACGTCCGCTTTCCATGCTAGCATGGGTTGGACGATTTGACTGAGGACTGGTGAAACCGGATGGCTACACCAGGCTCCAATCTAATTTGGCAGAGTTTCTACAGCTGGATGCCCTTCCTAACGCCAACCACTCAGAGAGTGTAGTGGGTGCTTTTACGTGTCATTAAATTCAAATAACGATGAAAGTAAACAAAGTTTGCTTTAGAAGTGTTGAGATGTATTGAAAGATAGGGAAATAATTTTATTCTCCAGAAAATAAACAGTATTTCACTGTAAACATAAGTGTGTGTGTGTGTGTGTGTGTGTGTGTGTGTGTGTGTGTGTGTGTGTGTGTGTGTGTGTGTGTGTGTGTGTGTGTGTGTGTGTGTGTGTGTGTGTGCGCGCGCGCGTGTGTGTGTGTGTGTGTAAAAGAGTGGTGCAGGATAGTAACATATAACTTTCAGTCAGGTGGTTCATGGGCAAGGGATGGGAATGATGTGACAGAAACAGAGATTTTGTGCAAGTAGAGCAAAACGTATATGCCAGTTATAAATTGAAATATGTCAAGGGGATTAATAATCTCATTGCGAGGTGGACTTAATGTACGCATGCACTCAAACATACACACACAAATATACATGCATTAATTGTGTGTGTGTGATTTATATAGATTCATTTTTATTTCTATTCTTTCTTTGAAAATATTTGTGCAAAAAACAATTATATTTCCTAAACTATGAGTCATCACAAATAACAAATTTTTCATTTATACATAGATGGGATTTATAAATCAACACTACTCTAAGTTCTGTTTAGAACTTGTCAGCCAAGAAATCATAGCAGAGAAGAGAAACCAGGAAAGGAAACAATATCAATATGCAAGTTTAAGAAAAAAAAACAATGCTAAAGCTTATATTTTCATAGCCTTGAAATAAAATAAAAAATTAACACATTCAATATACCATTCCAGCTAATTATTACAGGGCTTACTTTTTTCTGTCACAGAACATCACTAGTTTTCTCAGATATTGCTATTATACAAAGCAGGAAATTAGATTAAAAAAATTAATTATTAATTTTTATTTCTAATGGCAACTGGTATTTATATTAGTTTATCACTTAACCCTTTCAAATCTGAATTATTTTTTATATGAAAAAAACATGTTTTCATGATCTGAAGAAGCTTATGATCTGAATTGATAATAACAGCATAATACAATCACATACAAAAATGTACACTGAAGTTAGAATTTTGTAAAATGATCATTTCAAGAATAACTTTTATAGCTTTTTACATGACATATACTACAAATATATGTAGTTTGGAATATATTCCAAACTACAAGTGATAAGGAATATGACTTCTTGCAAATCTTAATTACAGATGGTTCTGCTAATATGTTTTCAACATTCAGTTATTGTTCTGATCATGAACTTAGTGGAGGGGAAATTTGAGACTTGTGTGCTTTTGCCACAGGTATAGAAAACTGTATTATTACCCAGCTGTCAGATCTATACTCACAACATCAGATGCTTGGATGTGCATATGCAATATAGTTCTGAACTATATTTTTAATTTTTAATTTGTCAGGATAATAAAATCATGTAAAATGTCATCAAACATCAACTGAAAAAATGCCTTACTTTATTTCAAAAACTGTTTTGTAAGATTATTCAATAAATTCAGCTATGTCTAACAAAACCAAACAATTCTAAATTTTTGCAATCAAAATTGATAAATTTCACTGATTCTGGTTCATCAGCTGCTAAAACAAACCATACTATACAATTGTAAATATAACCAGAGACTACTGGTAAAATAATTTCTGTTACAGTGATAGCAGATTCAACACAATTAGTCAATGAATCTACCCCCAAGGTTCACTCAGTGCTCAGGAGTCTTGGATTAGCTACAAAGGAGACAAAGGAAGTTGCCAGAAAATTGTCGGAAGCCACTGAGAAAGCAAGTCAATACATCTAGCTTAAGAGACAGGATGAGTGGTGCAGCAAGAACAAGCATTGAGGACAGTAGAAACATATGGCCCAGAATCACATCTGATTGAACAAAGCTCATGTTGTTGTGTGGGAGTTATGTTACCTACAGTAGTGGGTGGCCCTAAGGCAGCTCTGGTGTCACAGTGGAAGAGGCTGATATACCTACAAGGCTGCTTCACCACCTAATTGATGAGAAATCAACTCTTACATTCAGAGACAGAGTACTGCAGCACCCTCAGAACACAAGTGTTTATTCTAAATCTCACCAAAATCAACAGATGTATTATAATTAACCCAAGTAGACGTTTGGCAACCAGAAACATTCTTTTCAATCTACTTGGTTTGGAGTTCATTCATTATGATGAAACCTGCAATCATGCATATTATTTATATGTAAACTATAAGGAAAATTCAAAACTGCAGCAAATTAAAAGTAAAAAAAAATGTTTTTAACAGAAGGATTCTTAAGTGGAAAAGTGTTCAGCAGCATTTTAAGGAACATTTACTCACTAAATACAACTTCACAGATATTGAACTAAAAGTGTCATTTGATAAAAAAATAAAAATGTAAGAAAATTATGAGATGAAATCACAAGGAAACAAATTGTAATCATACATGTTCACTCATCATTTTTTTTCATTTTACATCAGTTATTCCATGCTAGCATGAGTTAAACGAATATGTTACTGAAGCATTGTTTTACAGCTGGATCCACAAACTAAGCAGGCACTGTATTAACAGGAGAAATGGTAACAGAATACCATGTGAATGTTGTGACCTGAATAAGCAAGCAGCTAATGTACACAGACACACATGCATATACACACACATACATACATTCACATGTATACATACAGGTGTTTGTGTGTATGTGTGAAGGCATATGGTCTAGTGGTTAGGGTGTTGCACTCACAACTGTATGATCAGGAGTTCAATTCCCAGACAGTGAAGGGTCTAGCACTCTTGAGTAAAACACTTCAATTCATATTCCTCCAGTCCACTCAGCTGCACAGGGTGTTCCATAAAGAATTCCTAATTGATTTTTAGTCATAATTTTTAATAAAGGGCATAAAACCCATAAGTTCTTTACGAGTTAATTAAATATGGTCATGTAACATATTAAGATATGTTTCATTCAATATGTCTGCCTTTAACCTTCACAATCTCCTGAAGGCAGCTGAGAACAGAGTCACATGAATGCTGGACAACTTCTTCACTTAAATGATCCCATGACATGACTAAGGCTTTCTTCAGATATTTTTGTAGGAAATTCTTGAAGCATCACATTCCAGAATGGACCAAATAGCAAAGTCCATAGAGTTGACATCTGGGTTGGAGTGGGGGCCACACATTCTTGTCTCAGAACCCACTGAAATGGTTCCTGCACCAGTACTGAGTCATATTGGACTTATGAGGAGTGCTATCTTGTATGAACATGTAATTATCTCCAAATGCTTCAATCACCCATGGTAAAACATTATCCTCCAACATTTTCATTTAAATTGTCAAATTGATCTTCAGCCCATCTTTAATGAACACCAGAGAAGATTTTCCACCATCAGATGACACGATTGCCAAAACCATCACTCTGGCAGGTTTCATCTAGCAAAACACTTTATGGATGCCTTCAGGAACAGCATCTGGCCTCATGGCAAAAATCCTGTCATTCTGAGTGTTCACTACAGCTTCCATGGAGAACATCTTTGTCACCGGTGCTCTGAATCTCCTCCTCTATTTTCTTGCACTTGTCCAGTTGCTTTGCTTTGAAAGTAGCTGAAATTAGGTGTTGACACTGCAATTTTAATGACTTACAATTTAAGTCTTCATACACCACCCACCGCATGGTTGTCTGGGAGATATCAAAACTTTTAGCCATTTGCATCATGCTTTGCCATGGATTTCACAACACTCTCTTTTGAACAACATCCACCAATTGTTTCGTCCTTACAGATCATTTTCGACCAGGGATCAGCTTGCTGTCGATTGAACTTGTCTCACTGTAGCTTTTCATGATAGTTTTTTTGGGGATCAACACCAACTTTTGAAGCCACATCTTTGGTTCTATTTCCTGATTTTTTTCAGAGCTATAATCTTACTTTGCCTGTTAGCTGCCATATTGAAATGATTTACTCACTGAATATAAACAAACAATGCAGTGTACAGGAACAATTGAATGTTGAGGAGCACATTTTTTATTATTTTTGTGCAGTTTCAAAATAAATTTAATAAAATAAACTTATTCAAATAATGAGGAATTCTTCATGGCACCCCTTGTAAATGAGTTCCAGCAAAAGATGGAAAGTTAACCCTGTGATGGAGAAATATCCCATTCAATGGGGGAGTGTTGCAATCCCAGTTACTTATATACCATAGAACATGGGTTAATCTCCAGCATTTTGAATCCTAGGGATCATGACAAATTTAAGTATATCTACATACACACATACATATATATACACACACACACACGTATATATATATATATATATATATATATATATATATATATATATATACACACACACACACACACACACACACATATACAAGCACACAACTATACATACATATACACACACATATATGCACACACATATATACACAGACACATATACATAAACACACACACACACACGTCATCATCATTTAACATCCATTGTCCATACTGGTATAGGTTGGATGGTGTGACCAGAGCTGGCAAGGTGGTGGGCTGCACCAGATTCCAGTCTGATTTGGCATGGTTTCTACAGCTGGATGCTCTTCCTAACACCAACCACTGTACAGAGAGTGCTGAATGCTTCTATGTGGCACCATACAGGTGCTTTTACATGTTGCTGCACAGGCACTTTTATTTGTCGTTTGTACGTGTTACAGTATGGGCACTTTTATGTGTCACAGCGTGGGTGCTTTTACGTGGCACTACCACGAGTGCTTTACATTACCAGAACGATCGGTCTTAACACTTCTGCTGCAGGGTACAGGTCTTCTTGAGTATGGCCAGGTACAGGTATCTCGGTTCTTTGTCATCTCACCTGAGGTCATTCTTCAGTACTTTATTATCCTATGTCTTCCTGGGTTTCCCACTTCCATGCGTTCCATCTACTTTGAGAGATTGGCACTTCTGTATGGAGCTGTCAGCATTCATCTGCATTACATGACCAAACCAGTGCAGCCACCTCTCTTACATACAGTAACAAATTCCTCTTATGCCTAACTTCTCTCTCAGGACACTGGCACTTTGTCAAACATGTACACTTATATTACACATCCAGCAGAGCATACTAGCCTCATTCTTTTCTAACCCTCGCATGTCATCTGCATTCAGAGGATGCCTCACTATCTTGTAGGATTGTTGTCTGTATACATGCATCATACAATCTTCCTTTCAGAGAGAGAGAAACCTTTCATGGTTAACAGAGGTAACAGCTCTCTGAATTTTCTCCATCTTATTCTTATTCTAGTTATCACACTCTCTGTGTATCCTCCCCCACTACTAATTTGATCCCCTAAGTAGCAGAAATTATCTACTACCTCTGAGCAGTAGCCACCTGGGCTTTTAAGAGAATCAATTTCTTGAGTCTCTAAAGTTTTTAAGGATCATGTACATCTTCCACATATGAAAACTATCTTCTCTGAAAACCTTCTAATTAGCCCACACATACACACACACACACACACACACACACACACACACACACACACACACACACACACACACACACACACACACACACCTGAGCACAATCCCTCTCTGAAAGGAAAACCATAGGCCTCACCTGGAATTAAACACCTTGAATTACTTCACCATCAAACTAAATACGTCTAGGAATATTGAACACATTGTATTGTACTTTCTATAATTTATGTGAAATTAAATTTGTCTGCAACTTCTTTACTTTTAAATGTTCCCTTGAAAACAAGCTTAAAAAAGCCAAGGGTTTCTTTAGTTTAAAGTCAGTCAGCTTTTGCATCACAAATATGACTAGAGAAAAGTTGGCAGCAGGGGCAAATTCAAAACTTTTCATGGTACTTGATTAGATATTACTGAAGTAATCAACTTCTACCACCATCACTTTTTTTAATATTTTATTTATTTTTATTGTAGATTAGTATTGGGACTACATTACTAGTTTGCATAAAGTTTACATTCTGTGCAGAGTTACATGCAATAATATCAGCGAGTTATTTTTTTTTTAATATTAAATGTTTTAATAAGTAACATTTCCGACATGTAGTGAAGACTGCAAAGTTGCTTATCAAATATAAAGAAAAATATTTTTAAAAAAAGTAAAAAAAGAAACCCATGGTCCCCCATCTTGCAATGCAGTAGAAATATAACATTTTCATAGATGAGCAACTGAATTAAAAGAAATAACAAAATAAAACTTCACAGATAAAACTATAATGTAGACAATACAATCTGAAATTACTGTAATCCAAGATAACAGTAACAAAATTAAATAAGAAAGTAAAAAGGTGGATATAAAGAGCAAGGAGATGGGGAGAGTAGAGAGAGAGTGATCAGAAAATGGAGACAGTGTGAGAAGGCAGAGTGTGAGAGAGTAAGGAGGCAGAAAGAGAGAGAAAGGAGACAGAGAGAGGAGAAAGAAAGGTGTTAGAGAGAGAAGGGAAAAAGAAAGAAGACAGAGAGAGGAGAGAAAAGGAAAGGAGTTAGAGAGAGAAAGGAGCCAGAGAGAGGAGAAAGAAAAAAAAGAGTTAGAGAGAGAGAGAGAAAGGAGAAAGTAAAAAGAGAAGGAAGAGAGCAGTGAGGTAAAGTAGGCAGGTGAAGAAGTAAAACGAGAAAAAAATCCGAGAGTGAGAGAGAAAGAGAGCAATAGAAAAATGGGCAAGAAAGAGTATAAGTATCAAAAAGAAAGTCAGAGAAAAAGAGAAGAATATTTACAGTGATAAAGATAGAAGAGAGAGAGAGAGAGAGAGAGAGAGAGAGAGAGAGAGAGAGAGAGAAGGAGAGGAGAAAGGTAAAGAAAGAGAATAACTAAGGAAGAAGAGAAAAATAACAGAAAAAGAGTTCTATAGAAATATGCCAAGAGGAAAAGATTGAAATAATAGGAGAAATGGAGAGGACTGAGACAGAAAGTAATTTGAAATGTAAAGATTAACAGTTTTACCACAACAGTACAGTTCTTGAAGGTTTTGTTTCTTTTTTTTAAAAAAAGAAAACAAAGAAATAATACAGTATCAGTGAAGAAACACTCTATAACATTTTGAAATTATTCAAGTAACAATGAATCTATAACTGTGTGCAGCAGTGAAATATCTGAATGAATATAATGCCACATCATAGATGTATGTGCAAAATATTAATAGCAGGTACTTTGCTGTGTATATGTATAGTATACTTAATTCTACATGCCTTGCCTTAGTTCACATGGCTGTTTTATAGCTTACTGTTCTGTTATAAGTAAGATCAACAAAAAAAGTTGATTTTCAAATAGGACTAACCAGGTGCACGAAGCCTAAAAGATTGCTTGGAGATACAAGGCATGCTATAAATGGGTTGAATTACTGTGCCCCCATGACATGAAACCATTAGTGGCTCTTATTTTAATACTATTTACATTAAATGATATATATATACTGACCAGATAAGAGAAGTGAAAGAATAGCTGGGGGCACAGTAGGCTCTGTTTAATTCTTCTAATCCTTATTCTGAGAGAGAGAGAGAGAGAGAGAGAGAGAGAGAGAGAGAGAGAGAGAGAGAGAGAGAGAGAGAGAGTGTGTGTGTGTTTTTCTTGTCATGGACAACAAATGAGGGCTTAACAAAATAAAGTGGTACTCAAATTCTATGGGCACATATGCGTATCATGAGGCCTGCTGGTGCCTTGCAAACCTTTTGACAAATGGATCAAGTAGAGGGTTCAGTTTGCCCAAGTGCTTGTGGATCATTTACTTTGTGTTTTCTTGAGTAGACATCAAGGCCTGCTTTGCTTCATGCCACAAAACTACAATGTCAGGTAAGGTTTTTATTTAGAGAAGCAGCGATTTGCCAGCATGCCTTCATGTTTGCATGAAGTTGGTCCCAATATTGGAATCAACTTTGCTCAAACCTTTGAACTGATGCTTTGTCTTCCCAGGAAGAAAAGGTAATGTTGCATTGCTTCAGATTGTCTTTAGTTTGTCTTTGAAGTGCAAGAGTGGCCTTCCAACTGACCTTCTTACTGAGAATTGGTCAAAGAGAAGTTGCTTCAGAATTCTGATATCACCCAGGTGTGGCAGTGTAGCAGAGTGGTAAAATGTTTGCTTCCTACTGCATGATACAGATATACCTTGATGTCCCCACAGCCTAAGGGTTAGATGGGTGCAAGCGTGGCTGTGTGGTAAGAAGGTAGCTTCCCAACCATATGGCTCTGAGTTCAGTCCCACTGGGTGACACTTTAGGCAAATGTCTTGGGCTGACCAAAGCCTTGAGTGGATTTGGTAGATGAAAACTGAAAGAAGCCTGTTGTGTGTACATATGTATGTATATATATATTATGTGTATATATATATATATATATATATATACACACACAAATATATATGTATGAATATATTTATGTGTGTGTGCATCTGTGTTTGTCACCCCACCATTTCTTGACAACTGATGCTGGTGTGTTTATATCCTTGTAACTTAGTGGTTCGGCAAAAGAGACCAATAGAATAAGTACTAGGCTTACAAAGAATAAGTCCTGGGGTTGACATCTTTAACTATAACCCTTTTAGGTGGTGTTCCAACATGGTAGCAGTGAAATGACGGAAACAAATACAAGAATAAAAGAATAGTTTCTCAAGGATAAGTTTATGAGGACAAAAGGCTGGCACAGTAAACTGTAAATAAACTTCCAGTAGAGCAAAACGAAACTACTGCTGTATTCTTCGCAAGAAAAATAATGAATCTTCACAATTTGGCATGGCTGCTGAAGCCCGTGGGCATAGCACCTGAAGATTTTATTCAGCCATTGAAATCATGCCAAAGTAGACTTTGGAGCCTGATATGGCCTTGGTGCTCACCAGACCCTGTCAAACTATCCAACCCATGCCAATATGAAAAGTAGCCTTCAAATGATGATGATAGTGGTGATATATATCAAAGCCTTGTCAGAGGATTTGATAAATGGAAACTGAAAGAAGCCTGTCTTATATGTGTGTGTGTGAGCACCAAGGCCATATCAGGCTCCAAAGTCTACTTTGGCATGTGTGTGTGTGTATCTATGTGTGTGTGTGTATTTTTGTGTCTGTGTTTGTCCTCCACCACTGCTTCACAACCCGTGTTGGTGTGTTTGTGTCCCCATAACTTGATAGTTCAGCAAAAGACAGCGACAGAATAAGTACTAGGCTTAGAAAATATAAGTACTGGGGTCTATTCATTTGACTAAAAATTCAAAGTGATGCCCCAGCATGGTCATAGTCTAATGACTGAAACAAGTAAAAGATAAAAGATACACACACACACACACACACACACACACACACACAATTATCTGGGGATGCAACCTGTGATAGATTAACATCCTATTCAAAAAGAGAGATTTATCTCACAAGTACTTCACCTCTTGAAATCAGAAATAAGCACCAGCTTTTAAAATTTTCTATGAACCCAGAATGCTAATAATATAAAAGTTATTTTCTGCTTATGCTTTCCCAGCAGATTTTTAACCAAATCAATTTTAGCAATCTTGGAGAGTCTCCAACAACATTGGCAAGGCCCATCCTCTTAATTAGGACATTAAAAAAAAGTAAAATAACACTATATCTGCTCAGAGAACTCATTTCTAAAATTAGACCAACTCTACATTTTCTAATTTGATTGTCTGTTTGTAATTTTTCTCACTGAATGAAATTATTTAGAATTGCTATCAAAATATATCAATATCTACCAAGAAATAAATATGTGATGAGTAATAAGAAAGAAAATTTTATATTTATCAAGGACTCTTGTTATTTTCATTTTTAAAAAAAATATGGGGAGACAAATCTAGACATAGTTTTGTATTATTCTGACCTCAGCAAAGCATAACTTACTGTACTTGTGCAGCGATGAATATCTTACTAAGAAAATATACATGCCAATAAATATTCAATCTTAAAGATTTATTTACTTATTCATTGCACACTACGTTCTATATTTAAAAGATGAGGAATTATGTACATTATTTACATTATTTACAATTGACAGATATTTGTCCTCATCTTGTTTGTTGTTATATACCCTCCAGCCTTCATCGTCTTGGGGAAATTTTGAACCTGGGTTCTCATTCCTAAGGTATTTTTCGATGTTGTTGTTGTTATTATTATTATTATTATTATTATTATTCAGGTCACTGCCTGGAATCGAACTCGGAATCTTGGGGTTAGTAACCTGCGCTCTTAACCACTATGCCATATGCCCGTGGGCAACTATGCAATGAATTTTAGGGTTTATAAATCTAATATTCTCCTATCCTTCATTAATACCAGTTCCCATATGTTGTTCATGTCTGCACTCAGTCTGCTTAGGAGGTTGTTGTGTCCTAGCATATGTGCTGCATCTTTCAGTTTTCGTATTTTCCAGTAGTGTTCTCTGTCTATTATTTTAACTTCATCTCACAGGGGGAGGTGGTCTCCATTTTTCCATACATGATCAGCTATACCTGATTTATCAATATCTCCCCGTGTCACAGCTTTGCAATGTTCCTCAACCCTTATTTTGAGGGGTCAGCATGTTTCGCCTTTGTATAACCTACCACAGCTGCATGGGATGGAGTACACGCAGTTCCTAGTCATATTCTCTTCTATTTGGTGGCTTTACTCAAAGGAGATATCTGCGAAGTGTTGTATTACTTTTGAATACTGTCCTGATGTCATATGAGCCGCATATCTTTTGTATCTTTTCGGAGAGGCCTTTCACATAGGGTAGACAGACTGTGGACAGTTTATCGGTTTCATCCACTCTTTTCTTCCTAATTGGAGTGGAGAGTATACTTTTGGGGTAGTTGTTGCTTAATAGAGTGTTACTGAGCTTGATCATTTCTTTGTGGTGGGTATCACAATTGCTACTTATACTCATTGCTCAATGTTTTAGGCACTGAGCAATCCCTCTCTTTACACTGTATGGATGGTGGGAGCTGAAGTTGAGGTATTGTCCAGTATACGGATGTCCTGAATCCATACTTGGTGCATGTTATTAATACATCCAGGAATGCTCCCTGATAGTCTTTTCCTTTTTCCATTGTGAACTGTATGGATGGCTTTAATGTGTTCACATGATCTAACAGCACTTGGACATCTTCCTGGTGGGGCCAGAGTATGAAGGTGTCATCAACATATTGCAGCCATAGGGTTGGTTTTAGTGGTGTTGAGAATTTAGCTTTAGGTTCAACACCTAAAATACGAAAACAGAAAGATGCAGCACACATGCTAGGACACAACAACCTCCTAAGCAGACTGAGTGCAAGCATGAACCGATATTAAGGAAGGATAGGAGAATATTAGATTTATAAGCCCTAAAATTCACTGCATAATTGCCCACGAGCATATGGCATAGTGGTTAAGAGTGCAGGCTACTAACCCCAAAATTCCGAGTTCGATTCCAGGCAGTGACCTGAATAATAATAATAATAACAACAACATCGAAAAATACCTTAGGAACAAGAACCCAGGTTCGAAATTTCCCCAAGACACCTGATAAAGGATGGAGGGTCTATCAGCCAAAACACTGTGTTAACAACAAACAAGATGAGGACAAATATCCGTCAATTGTAAATAATATACATTGCACACTGATTTAGCAATTATGGAGGTTATACTTTCCTGAGAATGTCAGAATAATTCTAAAATTTATCCAGAATTGTCTCCCAAACTTCCCTTAAAAATGAAAATGTTATCCATTGACTAATACCATTTTTTTCTCAATACATTTCAATATTTCCTGCACTAAATATGTTAACACAGACATAGCTATTGTTTAATATACACTTCCCATTCCACCCTTCTTCCCTACAGAACTATACTGAGACCACTCATAATGTTCTTTCTTCCAACTACCAACTAATAGAAATTAAATATTAATCACACTAACCTCAACAAACCATAACAAACTGACACTTTCTCATCACCTATCAAATATACCCTGTATATAAAATTTGAGATGCATATTGTAGTGTGCATCTCAAATTTTATTATTTTTTCTAAGCATGCTCTTTCTCAAACAATTAATTACAATAACCTTGTGTTGGGAAGTTGCAGGTTTTCTGAGACATATTTTGGGGGAGAATGTGTCATATAAGCTAATCAAATATGACATATATTTTACAATGGCTTGGTCTGCTTGAAGGGGTTGTGTGCATGGCCCTTACGGGCCCTCTGGGACTGGTGAGATTGATATGGTTGATGTCTTTTTTGAACAACTACTAATTGACAGCTGTGAGGAAAATATCATAGTTATTCCAGTAATGAAATTAAATATGTATCAAAAAATAAAAATTGTATTATCAGCTACATTGTCTCAATAAACTTAACATATCTCAACAAAAAAATAGTTTCAAATATGATATTCTTCAACAAAAGACAAACTTTGTAAAACTGCTTTCCATAGTTAAGGATAATGAAATTTTTTTAGTGGATATATCTGATTCCTGCAGCAAAAGGGTTAAAACTTCAAAGCAAGTCCCTTTGAAAATTCATTAACTATAAATACTGGGCACCACATATGTAAATCATCACCAAATATAAAGTGATTTTATAATTGCTATGTCCAAGTAAAGAATATACAAAGATGCATGATCCAGAAGAATGACATTCTACAGAGGAAGGGCTACAAAAAAAAAATAGGTTGTTGCTAGTAGGTGAGGTGTGTTCATAATGTTAGCAACTAGAAAAATGAAGAAATCAAATATAATCATTCCCATTGTTTTGCAGCTTCCACATAACATGAAAGTCAATGGAAAATAGGTTTCACTGATTTTCAGAAACACATTTTGGTTTTGAGCCTATCCTCACCTATGGTCATAAATGTTGACCATAGAGGATGATTGTGAACATCGGTGAACAAAATGGGGTTCCTACCAAAGGATCTTTGAAGTAACATTACTTGACAGGTTGCATAACTCAGAGATCAGGTAATTACTACAGATTAAGGCACTATCTGTCTGCATTGAGAGGTTACAGCTCCAGTATTACAGAAATGTGATTAGAATGGTGCAGGAAAGAATTGCAAGACAGATTCTTCAAGCCAAGCCAACTAGGAGGTGACCTAGGGATAGACCAAGAACAAGATCATCATCATCATCATCATCGTTTAACGTCCGCTTTCCATGCTAGCATGCGTTGGACGATTTGACTGAGGACTGGTGAAACCAGATGGCTACACCAGGCTCCAATATGATTTAGCAGAGTTTCTACAGCTGGATGTCCTTCCTAACGCCAACCACTCAGAGAGTGAAGTGGGTGCTTTTTACATGCCACCAGTACGAGGGCCAGTCAGGCGGTACTGGCAATGGCCACGCTCAAAATGGTGTATTTTATGTGCCACCCGCACAAGAGCCAGTCCAGGGGTACTGGCAACGATCTCACTTGAAAGTCCTTACACATGCCGCGGGCACAAGTGCCAGAAAGGCGACGCTGGGCACAGGTGCCATCACAATTTCGCTTTCGCTTTCCCCAATAAGTCTTCGCAAGCTGAGTTTCATGTCCAATGAGGGAGACAACTCGATTTCGATTTCACTTGCCTCAACAGGTCTTCGCAAGTGGAGTTTAGTGTCCAATTTAACTCGATTTCAATTTCACTTGCCTCAACAGGTCTTCACAAGTGGAGTTTAGTGTCCAATGAAGGAAGGAAGGTACGCATAAATGGACTGGCTGAGGCCTTAGATTTAGGTCTCATTTGGCTTGCCGGGTCTTCTCACGCACAGCATATTTCCAATTGGCAGAGTTTCTACAGCTGGATACCCTTCCTAACGCCGACCACTCAGAGAGTGTAGTGGGTGCTTTTATGTGCCACCGGCATGAAGGCCAGTCAGGCGGTACTGGCAACGGCCATGCTCAAAATGGTGTATTTTATGTGCCACCCGCACAAGAGCCAGTCTAGGGGCACTGGCAACGATCTCACTCGAAAGTCCTTACAAGATGGTTGGATAATATCCTTAGTCTCAGTTGGTCATACTTAAGAACCCAGCTGGAAGGTCTCACGATGGCTGCTTTTATAGAGGATGTTCTTGAGAACTCTATCCCCATGACCCTTCCAGAAGATGCTTGTATATAAATAAATAAATAACCAATGTGAAAAATAAAACCTGTACTTAGCATTTGATGCTACTCCAAAAGTTCTTCTTACATCACATCAATTAACTTACTGAACATTTGAGTAAAACAAAGATTGGCAGAGGGAAGGATTTCGAAAAATTTGAATTTCTTTTCACCAATCAACAAATAGTGAGAATGACTAAGACAGAAAATAAATATAATTATTTTTGGAAAGATTCAATTGTCAACAATTCTAAATCTGCCCAAGTGAATACTTATGGCAGATCTTTAGAGAGTTTTTTTATTTATCCATTTATTTAGCAATTTATATATTTTATGTTACATTGTGTCATTGGCTACAGGTTTCCAAATATGCTAGTTTCTGATTCACTGTATTCTTGAAAGTGAGACTGACAAGTAATTGTCTGTCTCAAAATTTCTATTCAAAAGTGGTGTTTTTCAGTTTTGTGTTGATGTTTACATTTTTTACCAGCATATATTATGAAAAATCCAAATGTACCTTCTTCACCAACTCTGACATCAAATTCCATAACATCTGTGAAATTCACACCTGCAATGCTGCAACACCACCTCAAGAATAAATGCAACTGTGCCTCTCCTGGTCGTGATGATGTTACTTATTTGCTTCTCAGATGTGGCAGATCAGCTTTCATTCTTCTTTCAATTCTGCCTTAACAACTGTGTTACTCAGAGAAGTGGAAAATTGCCAATGTCATTCCCCTGTTCAAAAAAGGTGATCACACATCACCTGTCAACTACCAACAGTAAGCCTTACTAGCTGTATCTCCAAACTGATGGAGTCCTGTGTCAGAGAAACACTCTGGAGCTTTTGGAGCTCTCACAGCCTTTTGGATTTATCCCTAACTCCAGCTGCTGTAGCCAATTCATCGAGTTTCTTGAGGACATCATATGAGTTACTGATAGCAGCTCATGAGTGGGTGTCATCTATTTTGACTTTACTAAAGCCTTCAGTTCTGCACCACACAAACAACTCATGGCAAAATTCTTTGCAATGGGTGTGAAAGATAATCTCTATAACTGGCTGGAGTCCCTCATCCTTGGTTGAAAGAGGTAGTTACAGTTCTAGGACATCATTCTTCACCTTACGAGATGACACCTGGTGTACCACAAGGATCTGTTCATGGATCCCTACTGTTTGTTGCATATATTAATGACATAGATGCCAACTTGAAGAATGTCACAGTGTTGAAACATGCAGATGACATCAAGCTGTACCCCAAGATAAAAAGAACAGATCTTGTACACTACAGATCTTTCCTGCAATCAGACCTGTACACAATGCAGCAATGGATTTCTGACTGGCAATTCAAGCTAACTGTGAACAAGTGCATTGCCATGTACTTTAGGAACAAAAACCCAGCCTTTACATAATCCCTCAGCAACACCAATCTAAAGACAAGAAGTCTTCTAGTGAATGTGATGTGGGTATTATTGAAAACAGTGATCTGTGTTGGACAAACCACATCTCTAAGATTGTCGAGAAAGCTGAGGGTGTCCTAGCATCACTCAGTACAACCTTTGTTAGCTGCTCTCCAGCTATCTATTTAAAACTGTATATGACAATGGTACAACCACATTTAGAATTTGCATCATCAGTCTGGAACCCCTATCTTGTTCAGCATATAAATCTCCTGGAAACTGTTCAGAAGCATGCAATAAAATGAATACCTGATGTCAGGCTTCTACCATAATCTGAATGTCTTGCTTCCCTGGGTATGGACATATTGAAGCTCAGACATCTGGCAACTGAATTAATAGACACCCACAAGATTATCCACCATCTTTCCAACAACAACCTAGGGCACCTTTTTGAATTCCATATGACAAACACTGGTGGACATGCTTACAAAGTCAAAAAACAACATGGCACCTATGACTTTAGGAAACATTTTTTTCATCTTCAGAATTGTTGAAGCATGGAATAAATTACCTGCATCAGTTGTTAGCTGTCAAGACACTACATCTTTCAAAACTTCCATGCTTCCTGAAATCTGCCAACAGTACACTTGATGGCGCTTTTTCCCTTTTCATAATTGTAGTGCACCTAAGCACTGTATACAATAATTTCTTTCATATTATATATATATATATACAAATACACACACACACACATAATTATATGCACAAGGCACAGATCAACTCAAGATTATTGCAAAAAATACTTACCTAAGGTTCTGTGAAGTAAAACTGAACCATATAGTTGCAAAATAAACTTGTTAACACACAGTCATATCAACTTTACAGACAGATTGTTATGAAATGTATGGTGGTTAAGCCTAACAGTCCTCCAGTACATATTAGTTAGTGAACAACCCACTTATCGTTTTCTATCATAACTCTAATGTCTATAGTGGGTAGAATGCAGTTAGGGCAAAATCAGTATTGTCAGGTTCTATATAGAGACCACCATCGGTCAAGGTTTTAGCCATGTATCTGCAGCTGGTGCACAGGTCTGGGCAAGGCTCTTTTCTCTTTTTGTGGAGGTTTTTCAGTCAGGGCCATCTTAGCAGAATTATAAGTCTTTGAGTAAATCAATGCACTGAGTTTTATAGTATTTATTGATAACAAGCCACAGCATACATAAATTAGAGTTGGGCCTCTAGGTCTATATGGCCCCCAGGCAACTGCCCAGTATGCCTATGTATTTAGACAGCACTGCTGGCAGTTGCCCATACATACAAGTCACCTCTTCTCCATGCTGCAGATGTTGTCCTAAGAAAAGGCAGCCAGCTTAAGGTTGATACTTCTTGGTACCAATGTCTTTGAAGGCATTACTGTCAGAATACAAAAAGCCAGCACAGATAACACAAGACATCATGTTCAATTCTGATGCTGTAATAAATCTGCCAATCCACTGCCTAGGATTAGTTGCTACTTTTTGTATAAACTCCAATAATAAGAAATGCAATGTTGTTTTCAGTACGATTTGAACTCAAAAGGCAGAGAGTTGAAACAAATGCCATGAAACATTTTATGCAGCACCCTAACTATTGTGCCAACTCACTGCTTCAGACAAGTTCTAAGCTTAGTACTTTTATATATATAGAATATATATAAAACACAGGATGTATGTGTCTGTGTCTTTCATGTTGTTAAAACTCAAGACTCACCCAACCAATTTTATTGAAATTTTACACATGCATTACATAGGGTTTATGGTGTATCATGAGCCAAAAACATTTTCAACTTCTTACCTAATGCAGGCTCAGGGGCAGATAAACTGCATTTTTTAAGCATTTTTGCAGCATTAAGGCCAATAGCTTAAAGAGTATCCAGTTGCTTTTCTCCAAATTTGCAACAAACATTTAAAACTCACTTTTATTTACGTTTATCATGTTTAATATGTGTTAAAAGTGTATAAATTTTGTATTTTGTTTATAATTTTATTTTCATTCCTGCTGGAGCCCTTTTATTTGTCCAAGACAGCTTTTTTTTTCAATTTGGCAGCAATCATTTTCTTTACCTCCATCCCCAAGATGGAGCAATCGTTTAGCTGAGCTTAAAGAACACATTCAGTTAGCAGTGCAGGAGCTAACTCCCGAGATGCTTCAAAATGTATTTCACAACACTAAGGAGAGATTTGAAGTATGCAGGGATACAGGCATGTTGAAAATTTTAAATAAAAGTTTGACTTAGGATTTATAAATCTATTTGTTTTGGTAATAAACATAAAATTCTGTGAGTTTTTTTTTTTTAATTTGCTCAATTTCATTGAAATGGATAGTTAATTCTGGAACACCCTATATGGTGTAGTGTTGTTAGTTGTTGTGTTGCTCTAGTAAATATTAAAATCAAAGGTCTTCTGGCTGTAAACATCCCATTTTTTTGTTAAGCATATTGTAGCGAGGAGTATATTATCCAAAATGTATCTTTCCTTTATAGGTGTGGCTGTATGATTGAGAAACTTACTTGCCAACCATGTTGCTTTGGGTTCAGTCCCATTGTGTGGCACATTGGGCAATTCTCTTTCATTACAGCTCTGTGCCAACCAAAGCCTTGTGTATTATATAATTGCCATTACTGTATTGATATATGAAATAACACATACAACTCACTTATTATTGTCATATAATAAACAAACAGAAGTTTGTGTATGAAATTGATCTTTTTTCTACTTCAGTTATTAGGTTTTTTTCTTATAAAATACACACATACAGGAGGAGTAAATCTATATATATATAATAACACTTTGAATGTGGTTCCCAAGAAAGAGTAAAAGTAAATTACCTGATCAATGATGGGTATTACTGCTAGTAATTCTATAAACTATCAATTAACCAATCAAGATCAGAACTACAATATTGGATAGCATAAAAGACACACAGGTTTTAGTGCATTAATTCGCATATAAAATGTGGGGTGGTTTTATGGAGGCATTTTTTTAAAAAGCTTTTATATTCCATCAAATACAGTATATCACTACTCTTAGTTTCCCAACTTCCAGCGACGTAAATTAGAGTTGAAATTGTTCAACACTTTTCCTTCTAAACACACTACACTACATTATTAGTGGTGTAATACAAACTAGAAACAAAATGAAAATCTAACAAGTTTGATTATATTCTCAGTAATGTCTAAAGTATGAAAATAGATCTATAGTTTTCACAATGAACTTTCAGTTGTTTAATCAACTATACTACCTACTTGTTAACATAGCCTTCAGTGGTTGAGTAATCCATAAACATGTGTACTTTTAACATAACTTATAGGTTGAATCAACATGACATACAACAAGGTTGAACTTTTGAACTACAGATAAAATTCATCCAACAAGCTTCCAAGCAGTTTCAAGATATTTGTCCAAGCTTATGAATAAATCATAGAACCTTGCAGTTGCAAAAAAAATCTTAACACAGTTATGCCTACTTTATAAATAAATAGATTGTCATTAATTGTATGATAACATAGTCTAACAGTGTTATGTACATAATGGTTAGTGAACACCCCTATCCTGCTATTCTCTGTCATAGCTCTAATATCTGTTGCAGGTAGAAAATAGATGAAACAAAATGAGTATTCTACAGGATGTGGCAGAAAAAGAAACTCCCACTTCTTAACAGGTTGACAAGCATTTTAACAACAAATTTACAGTGTGCACGGGTACAAACCATAAGGGAACCTGAAAAGCATTATCTACATGAAGACACCATTACTGCCTGCTTAGCTTCACTCCCACATCCTATATATGGAGACTACCTATCATTGGCTATGCTGCATCTACACTAAAGTACATGCAGAATTATATTCAGATACTTTTATTTTAACAATTTTAATTTCTTCAATGCAATGATTTTATTAAAGATTGTAGAGAAGAAATAGCCATCTTCTCACTCTCATCCCAGAAAGGTGTAATATATAAATTTAAGAACTTGTGTATCCTCTATTGTATCTTTAATGCTTATTTTTCATCAATGTTTTCCCAAATAAGCTTATCTATGTGGTGCAGGCTAAAACGTGTCTTGCGGCTAAAAAGTGTTTCCACACACTATTCCATGGCATATTGGGCAAGTTTTTTTCAACTATAACCTCTAACTGACAAATGCTTTGTGAGTAGACTTCAATAACGGAAGGTACATGAAAGCCCATTGAATATGTTTGTGAGTATTTCTGCATCTATATCTTTCACTTAACAGAGTTCATTGAAATAGGTACAAGGTTCAATATGGCTGACTAAAACACTTGAAGGTGGTGCCTCAATATTCCAGTAACTAAAACCAGTAAAGAATAAAAAAAAATAAATGAAGGCTGTAGAATATCATTCCTAAGCAATGATATTAAAACCATTGTTTGTAATGTGATATTCTTTCTTTCTTTTCTTTCATTTGAACTGGAGTCAAAGTTATGACAATTTCTAATTTACGTAATACAAGTGTCATTTCCATTCAATTATCCGTGCAAGTGTTATTCTTCCTATAGAGAAACAAGATTTCAGCAGACATGTCTTAGAAAATACCAAGCCAAGACGGAATGTATTTCTTTATACATAGTGGAATTATTTCTGCTGTAGGAGGCTGAAGACTAAAGGTAATGCTCTTGTTGGTTTGCTTTTCTTACATAGGATTGCAGCCATGTATCTATGTTGTCATAGCAGGAATGGCATTTTTAAAACAATTTTTTATATTTTTATTTTTACTACTGGTGATTAGATCAATTCCTTTTACTAAGAAAATAATAATATATGTAGATCAATACTATAGATCTTCTAGGATACTTTCTTTCCCATAATTGAAGCACTGAAAGCAGATCTAATGATGAAATCTAACAAGATGTATCATTTGAAAACAATTAAGTAGATTCAAAGCTAGTTTTGATAGTTGATATTTGATTTTATTAGAATATTCCTCTTAAGACATCAAAATATATGACTCACATAATGTGTGTCTTGCTTCTACCTGGCATTCACTCTGACTCTTTACTGAAAATTATAGGTTTGAAATAACAAGATCTGATCAAAGGATTTTGTGTGTATGTGTGTGTGTGTGTGTGTGTGTGTCTGTGTGTGCGCGTGCGCGCACACAAAAAAAACAAAAGGCAAACTTACTTGATTTTGCTGTACTGTTTGTTTTGAAGTGCTTGGTCTCTTTGAAGAACTTCCCAGATCTGGTGCTGTTCTGCAGCAGAAAGATTATCCACACTTAAGCTTAATTCCATGATCTAATATTCAGCAATGACATTACTTGAATTTTCCTATTGGTTTCTTATTTTGTTCTTTGTATAAAAAAATTTGGTGTCAAGTATCTTCAAGGGAGATTTAACTTATATTGTACGTCAAAGTTTCATAAAAATTCAAAGCAGTTGAGCATCCATGAGAATCCTTTAACAGTAATCCTTGGGCACTTGGATATATAAATTATCTCCAAATATAAAATTCTTTCACAATTGATATGTTCAAGTAAAGAATGCACAAAGATGTTGAGGCAAGTTGGTGGCTAAGGCAAGAAACCACTGGTTCATATTGAAATGTATGAGGTTATTAAAAAGCTGGAATGACAAGAAAAGAAAGAGAGAAATTGTTAAATCAAATCAACATATAAATAATATTGACAAGTTTTGAGAGATAGTTTTGAATGAGAATACAATGGGAACAGATAAAATAGGTCATTAATCAAATTATTGCAATTTATGTAAAGAAAAAAATGAAATATTTAATGAAAATACTGCAAGAGAAATACATAGCCAAAGATAAACCTCTGTACTTGGCCTTTGTTGACTTGGAGAAAGCCTTTGACAGGGTCCCCTGACCCCTTATCTGCTAGTCAAAGTGGAAACTAGGGATAGACAAGTGGTTGGTACAAGCTGTACAAGCTATGTACAGGGATGCTACCACTGAGATGAGGATTGGCAATGCGTACAGCGAATAATTCAGGGTACAATTAAGGCTTCACTAAGGATCGGTGCCCAGCCCCCTCTTGTTCATCAAAGTCCTCCAGGCAATAGCACAAGAATTTAAGACATGCTGCCCCTGGGAGCTCCTCTATGCTGATGACCTTGTTCTTATTGCTGAATCACAACCAGAACTAGAGAAGTTCCAGGTATGGAAGTAAGGTCAAGAATTGAAGGCCCTTACAGTTAACCTAGCAAAATCTAAAGTCTTAGTAAGTAGAAAGGTAGACAAATCACAAATCCCTTCAGGTAGAGGGCCCTGCTCAATCTGTAGAAAAGGTGTATATAGAAATTCCATAAGCTATACCCAATGTAAGCTTTGGACACATAAAAGGTGCAGTAATATTAGAGGAAGGTTAACAGGGAAACTAGCTTTTGTATGTGGAAGATGCACAGGTACAATAAACACTGAAAATGTGCAGAAAATAGACTCCATAAACTGCTGGGGGGAGGGGGAGTTAGAGATAGTAGATAGCTTCCATTATCTAGGTGACCAAGTCAGCATTGGAGGTGGATGCTCTGAGAGCATAGCTGTGAGAATAAGATTAGGCTATGCAAAGTTCAGAGAGCTAATACCTCTGCTGGCAACAAAGGGCTTCTCACTCAGAGTGACAGGCAGATTTTATGATGCCTGTATGCAAACAGCTATGCTACATGGCAGTGAAGCGTGGGCTGTGCCAGCTGAGGACATGCACAGGCTTGAAAGAAATGAAACCAGTATGATTCACTAGAGGTGCAATGTCAGTGTGCATGTTCGACAGTGTAAGCATCTTGAGAGAAAAGTTCGGCATAAGCGGCATCAGATGTGGTATGCAAGAGAGATGACTGCACTGGTATGGTCATGTGATGTGTATCTATGAGGACAGCTGTGTAAAGAAGTGCCAATCTCTAACTGTGGAGGGAACCTGTAGTAGAGGTTGACCCAGGAAGATGTGGGATGAAGTGGTGAAGCATGATCTTTGAACTTTGAGCCTTACAGAGGCAATAATTACCGACCAAGAACTTTGGCGATCTGCTGTGCATGAGAAGCCAAGTGAGATCATAGTCATGACTGATGCCGGTGTCATGTAAAGAGCACCTTTTGAATATTGGGCCTTATGGAGGCAAAGTGGCCGAGTTCCTTTCAAGTGTTGGGCCTCATAGAGATAATGATCGAAGCCTTTGGCATTATGTCATGCTTAAGAAGACCCATGAAGCTGAGCAAAATCGTAGTCATGGCAGATACTACAAATGGCTCCCATGCTGGTGGCAAGTAAATGCACCCATTACACTCTCAGAGTGGTTAGCATTAGGAAGGGCATCCAGCCATAGAAAACCATGCCAAATCAGACAGGGGTTTGGTGCAGCCTTCCAGCTTACCAGCCCTGGTCAAACCGTCCAACCCATGCCAGCATGGACAGCAGACATTAAATGATGATGATATATATATATATATATATATATGTAAATATATAAAAACAAAAAGATAAAGAGAGTAAAGGTAAGGTTGGAGAAGTATTTTATGGATAGAGTCTTACAGCTGTTTCTGGGAAGATCCAGTACTTCCCTTCATCGGAGACAGAAAAAATAAAGTAATCTATTATTATATCCTTAGGCGGATATTTTTAGTATGAAGTGGTAAAGAGTGTGATGTGCTGAAAAAAGAGAGAACAGTACTTGAAGTGTAGTTTCATTCCAGTGGTAAATATCCGTGTAGAAATCCATGCAAAGTAATCCATGTGTGGATAATCCGGAAATTGATGTTGGAGCGAAAGTTGATATAGCATAGATAGCAGAGGTACATATATTCCATATTGCAATGGATTTTTGCTTGTTTACTTGAAGAATGGCCAAGTCTCTCTCTTTTTTCAGCACATCACACTCTTTACCACTTCATACTAAAAATATCCGCTTATGGATATAATAATAGATTACTTTATTTTTTCTGTCTCCAATGAAGGGAAGTACTGGATCTTCCCAGAAACAGCTGTAAGACTCTATCCATAAAATACTTCCCCAACCTTACCTTTACTCTCTTTATCTTTTTGTTTTTATATATTTACATATACACACGCTAATACACGACTTATAATACCCAATCCTGTTCATACAAAGAATGGCCCAAACTAGTCGGTATACAGCACTTACTCGGTATTACCTGTATCCTCCTGGGTTTGGTTAAATCCAATACCCTCCTCAACCTTATATATATATATATATATATATATATATGTATATATATATATATCTTACTATAATGGGCGTTATGTTCGTCTGTCTGTCTGTCTGTCTGTCCATTCCCTCTTCACAGTCAAATTTCTTTCAAGCCTATATATGTCCTTGGCTGTCACAGCCCACGTTTCACTGTCATGTAGCATAGCTGTTCGCACACAGGCATCATAAAATCTGCCTTTCACTCTGAGTGAGAGGCCCTTTGTTGCCAGCAGAGGTAAGAACTCTCTGAACTTTGCATAGCCTAATTATATATATATATATATATATATATATATATATATATACTTTTATATATATATATATATATATATATATATATATATATATATTTTTTGAGCCCAAATCCTGAAAAAGTGGCTAACAGGGCTCCTGTATTGCAAGTCCCCAATGGCAGATCTGTTCCTAGTGAAGGCGGATGAGGGCAATGCCATGCAAGCTGGCTATAAAGGCAGACTACGACAAACTGGAGTTCCAGCATCTTGCTGCAGGAAGCCTGCAAACAGGACCAGATGGAGTGGTCTCAAGATGGAGCATAGGATCTTATCCACCAACTCTGACAGCTCGTTACAGCAGAAGACAAGGGTCAATCATCTCGAGACTCCACTTGCCAATGAACTTCCCCCTCACCTTTTGTCAAGTGCATGCAGCTGAGAACTATGCATCCTCTCCGGCACCTTAAACTTTTCACAGCATAAGCTTCGCCTTTTATACTTCATTCTCTTTCATCCTTTCTGCAAGTCCTGCGGTGATGGGGTCATCTGGTGACAGGGGCACACTAGGATGTAGTTGGAAGCCTCTAGTTGGAGTCCTGCACGTAGGCGACATAAGATGGTTATTGTTGGATGGACCCATGGACGAACATCCACCTTGGTCCTGCTTGTGCGTCCAGGCAACCCTTTTCAGGGATAGCACAGCCTGCCCTACATGGGAAAGGGCCTAGAAATTGTGTCTCAGAAAAAGCTCAACCTCACTTGCTCGACTGGGTAACTGCTCCCAGTGAGTCGTTCCCAAACATACAGTCGAAACCAAGCATCAAAATTGAAAAAGAAAAAGAGACCCTTGAAACTCATCCTTGCATGTTGGAATGTTTACACCCCTCCTTGATGACATTTGATGAGCTGGACACTTGATGACCCCTGTGATGCACTGCTATTGTAGCCACCGAACTCAAGCGCTACGTCGACATTGCTACACTCAGTGAGACTCATTTCTCCGATGAGGGTTCCCTCACTGAAGAAGCTGGTGGATACACCTTCTGGAAAGGACATCCCTCTGGGCTACCCCATTTGCATATGGGGTTGGTTTCACAACCAAGAACAGCTTATTGCAGAAAATTCCTGGAGTACCCACCTGTATCAGCAAGTGCCTAATGACAATCAAAATCCAACTTTCGAACAAACGTTTTCTGACAATTCTCAGTCTTTATGGACCAACTCTCGACTCTGATGAAGAGATAAAGGACACCTTCTATGATTCTCTGCATACTGTGTTTCAGAACATCTCCCAATTGGACAAGATCGTACACATGGGTGACTTCAACTCTCATGTTGGGTGTGACAATACCGCCTGGCAAGGGATCCTTGGTCCTCACGGCACAGGGAATATGGACAGAGACTACTCACCTTCTGCTCTGAGTATGACCTGTGCATTACTAATATCCTCGTTCAACAGTAGGACATTTACAAGACATCATGGATGCACTCGCGTTACAAAAAGTGGCATATCCTAGACTACATCATTGTCCATTGTCAAGACATGGGCGATGTCCTCCATACTCATGCAATGCATGGAACAGATTGCTGGATGGACCACAACCTTATCTGCTCCAACATTCGACCTCCTAGCCAAAAGTCAACAGCATCAAAACGACTAAACACCATGAAACTGTATGATCCTGAGAATCGTGGCCTCTTTCAAGATTAGCTTGCCATCAAATTGGATACTCTCCCACTCCCCGATCCTACCTCGGTAAACCGAGAGGAGCTAAATGATATATGGGACAAACATATCTCCCTGATCTCCTCGGTCACAACCGAACAACTGGGACACACTAGACGTTGCAATCCTGACTAATTTGATGAATCCGCTGATGAGATCCTCCCTCTTCTCAGAAGTAAAAACCAGGCTCATGATGCCTACCTCTCAAGCAGGTCCAATGCACACCTCCAGAATTGGAAAGATCTTCACTTGGAATGCCAGAGCAGACTTAGGCAGATTCAGAACACTTTGTGGAAGAACAAAGCTGCAGAAATTCAACGTTTTGTGAATGAAAATAAGATTCACGAGTTCTACACTGCAACCAAATCCATGTATAGTCCGTCCTCCAATCATATCAATTTGATACGATCTTCAGACGGCAACACTCTCTACAAGGAAAAGACCCAGATCCGTGACAGATGGGTAGAACACTTCAACTCCTTGTTGAACAAGATAAATCCTACAGACACCACACTGATTGATGAGCACCCTCATCTCCCTGAGCTGGATATGGAACCCTCCCTCATGAAAATCCGTACAGCTCTCTCCTACTTAAAAAACAGGAAATCACCTGGATCAGATGGTGTGTCAGGGTAGATCTATAAATATGGTGGTCCTGCTCTTGTCCAGCATCTTCATCAGATTATCCTCTACTGTTGGAAGAGTGGCTTGATCCTTCAATGCTGGAAACATGCAGACATAATCACCATCTTCAAGAAGAAGAGAGATCACTCAGACTGCAACAAAAGCAGAGGTATTTCACTCCTGGATGTTGCAGGAAAGGTCTTGGCACATGCCCTGCTCTCTCAACTTCTTGGCCACTTCATTGAAGGAATCCTCCCAGAGTCTCAATATGGTTTTAGAGCTAACCATAGCACTATCAACATGGTCTTCATCTCCTGCCTCCTAAAGAAGTGCTAAGAACAACAGTGTGATGCCTCATTTGACTTTATTGACCTAAGTAAGGCTTTTGGTGCTATTAGCTACCCACAACTATGGAATATCCTGCAGAGGTATAGATGCCCTCCTAAGCTTCTTGCCATGTTATGCCAGTTCCATGACGGCATGCAAGCACATGTGACATTGGGTGGTGATCAGTCTGACTACTTCAACATTCAAGTCAGTGTTAAACAAGGCTGTGTCCTGGCCCCTGTCCTCTTCAGTGTCTTCTTTGTGGCTATGACCTTACTATCTCACTACGACCTCAACCCCGAAGATGGCATCCCAATTCAATATCGCCATGATGGCAGTCTCTTCAACTTGAGGAGACTAAAATCATTAACAAAAACTCAGTCCACCACTCTCTTCGAATTACAGTATGCTGATGACTGCAAAGCTCTCGCCCATGAACCAGCCAGCCTTCAGCAGAACCTAGATGCTGTGTGCAACACCTATTGTTAGGCTGGACTCCAAGTCAGCACCAACAAAACAGAGATCCTTCAACACTCCAAAAATGGTTCACTCCCTGTGACTCTTTCGATCCAAGACAACCAACTAAAGAACACCGAGAAATTCACCTATTTGGGTAGCATCATCTCAAGTAATGGGGTCATTGATCACGAAATTCAGAATCGCATCCACCCTGCATCATCCACTTTTAGACATCTCAAGGATAGGGTCTTCCTTAATCATGATCTGAATCTCTCCATGAAAATCAAGGTTTATCGTGCTGTTGTGGTTTCCATGCTTCTGTATGCCTCAAAAACCTGGACACTTTATCATCATCAGGTCAAACTCCTTGAATCCTTTCATATCCGCTATCTCCAGTGCATTCTTCATCTGACCTGGAAGGACAAGATCCCACATACGGAGATCCTGAGATGAGCGAAATTGACCAGCATCAAATGCATGATCCTCGAAGTCAATTGCACTGGGCGGGGCATGTTATCAAGATACCAGAAAACCGTACACCCAAGATTGTCCTTTTTGGGGAGTTAGCAGGGAGTAATCGACGACACGGAAGGTCCAAAGAAGCGATATAAAGATCATCTCAAGAAATCCCTGAAGCTCTGCAACATACCCCAGGTGAACTTGAAACACTGGCCACAGACCATACTACTTGGAAGGGTATGGTCAAAACTGGTACACAACATTTTGAGGATGAGCGGACTAGACTTCGCGAAGAAAAGCAGAAACAGCTCAAGGAACGTTAGCAAAATCCTAGATGAGCTCATCTTCATCGGAGCCCTCTTCACTGCTCTCAGTGTAATCAGATATGTGCCTCCAGAATCGGTCTTTTCAGCCACAGGAGGGCCTGGCAACACCATCAAGACAATCCCTAAGGATCAAAGACGACGTCATATGTCAAGATGGACTGCCTTAAGCAAAAGTAAGTAAGCAAGTACCAATGGTCATGATATTTTTTGGGGAAGGTTTTTAGTGGAAAAGTATGATTATTTAGTGGATATTGAGTTTCTTATTAATAAACCACCTTTGATTTTTTTTTTTTTGTTAAAATTCCGGCAACAAGGCTTAATTCTGGATTTCCCCCCCCCCCCCCTGTATAGTTCATGAATTTAGAGGGTTTAGATTTGCAATACTATCCCTTTATTTACTATCCTACTTTACTGTCTTATTCTGTCTGTCTGTCTGTCTCTTTGTTCCCTCTTCAGTCAGACAGCTGGACCAATGGTTATGATATTTTGGGGGATTACAAAGACAGTTGTCAGGAAGGATTTTAACCTTTAAAAAATCAAGAGGTATGATTATTTCGTGGATATCTCGTGGATATATTTGCATCACATAGTTCATGGCCCCATCATAGATACAAAGGGGTTGTGAGGAAGGTTAACAGTGGAAATAAAATGGAAAAGTGTGTGTCAGTATACAGTGTGTGTGATTATTTAGTGGTTATTGAAGTGTGTCAGTCTTGAGCAGGATTCTAAATGGTTAATCAAAGTGGCTGTTGTTTACATCTGAGTTTTGTCAATCAAAATAACCCATGGTACCAGAACATCCAGACATTATTCACATAGAACAGTGAGAGGTAAGTCATAGTTTGATTTTTTACAACCCTAAAGATTCCGTTTGCACATTCACAGCACATTCACTTTAGGTTGTGTAGGTGTGTTTTTACCCACTCTAATGTTTACACACAGTCAGTTATATGTCACTATGCGTGAAAATTAATGTCAACCAAACATTTAATATTGTCTACGAAGAAGTTTTGTAATTATATTGATATTATCAAAAGGAATATTATTCCTAATTTAAATAAGGAGATTTGTGAACTTTGAATGTATAAGAGTATAAGCAAGCAAAAAATAGTATAAACAACTAAAATAAAAGTATATCTAAATAACAATTTTTCCTTAATACTTTTTATGTAGTGGTCAAATGAAGCTCTGGCTTTCATTAGGAGTGGTCCACATAACCATTCATGATACAGAGTCTGGGAGCCTATTTCAGTTCGGGAGTGAATTGTCATCACATGTCACTTAGTCGCAAACACATGTCATATAGCTGCA
This sequence comes from Octopus bimaculoides, assembly GCF_046866305.1. NCBI lineage: Eukaryota > Metazoa > Mollusca > Cephalopoda > Octopoda > Octopodidae > Octopus > Octopus bimaculoides. The sequence goes on along the minus strand of NC_142937.1, from coordinate 48,689,194 downwards.
ACAGAATGCTGTGTCACCAACAATAATGTGATTTCACTAAAGCATCACCCAGTAAACTATCAAGTCCATTTACACAGCCAGAGGGGAAGCAGATAAGGAAAGATTTGCCAATGTTCTGCGCCGTGAGGACCAAAGACTCGAGGTATTTTGTGTTGCAAGACAGTGTAGGAGAGAGAATAGTGATGTTGTAGGAGAGAAATGTGTTCGCATGGATGATGGTACGCTTGCATTAAATGAGGATGCAAAGAAAGAGGTCTGGAGATGCCACTATGATAGATTGCTTAATAAAGAGAATGAATGGGAGAAAGAGAGCCTGCCGTATGTCGACCCAATAGAGGGACCAGCTATCCGAGTTGATAGTACCAGGGTAGATAAAGCAATTAAGAGTATGAAGACCGGGAAAGCCCCCGGCCCATCAGGAATCACTGCAGAGATGCTCAAAATATCTGGCAGTGTTGGCTATAGCCTAGTCACCCGTATTACGAACCAGGTGATACACGAAGGAGTCATACCCAATGACTGGTGTAGCAGCATCATAGTCAACTGCTACAAAGGTAAAGGTGACGCTTTAGATACAAATAATTACAGAGGCATCAAGCTGTTAGATCAGGTTATGAAAGTTACAGAGAGGGTCATAGCCCAACTAATTAGGGAGCGAATCAATTTAGATGAGATGCAGTTTGGGTTCGTGCCAGGTAAAAGCACTACTGATGCCTTATTTCTAGTGAGACAGTTGCAGGAGAAATACCTAGCTAAGGATAAACCTCTGTACCTGGCTTTCGTTGACATGGAGAAAGCCTTTGACAGGGTCCCCCGATCCCTTATCTGGTGGTCAATGAGGAAACTTGGGATAGAAGAATGGTTAGTGAGAGCTGTGCGAGCCATGTACAGAGATGCTGCCAGTAAGGTGAGGGTTGGAAATGAGTACAGCAATGAATTCCGGGTAGAGGTAGGGGTCCACCAAGGTTCCGTCCTCAGCCCCCTCTTATTTACCATAGTCCTCCAGGCAATCACAGAGGAGTTCAAGACAGGTTGCCCCTGGGAGCTCCTCTATGCTGATGACCTTGCCCTAATTGCGGAGTCACTATCAGAACTAGAGGAGAAGTTTCAGGTGTGGAAGCAAGGTCTAGAATTGAAGGGCCTTAGAGTCAACCTAGCTAAAACCAAAATCCTAATAAGTAGGAAGGTAGATAAAACACAAACCCCTTCAGGTAGATGGCCCTGCTCAGTATGTAGAAAAGGAGTAGGTAGTAACTCTATAAGATGTACCCGGTGCAAGCTATGGACACATAAGAGGTGCAGCAATATCAAAGGCAGGTTAACTAGCAAGTTAGTTTTTGTTTGTGGCAGATGTTCAGGTGCAATAAAGACTGCAAACAAACAGGAAACAACTTCTATCTCATTCCAGGGTGAAAAACTAGAGGTAGTCGATAGCTTCCGCTATCTGGGCGACCAAGTTAGTAGTGGGGGTGGGTGCGCTGAAAGTGTAGCTGCTAGAATAAGAATAGCCTGGGCAAAGTTTAGAGAGCTCTTACCCCTGCTGGCGACAAAGGGACTCTCACTCAGAGTAAAAGGCAGACTGTAAGACGCATGCATACGAACAACCATGCTACATGGCAGTGAAACATGGGCTGTAACTGCTGAGGACATACGTAAGCTCGCAAGGAATGAAGCCAGTCTGCTCCGTTGGATGTGTAATGTCAATGTGAATACCCGTCAGAGTGTAAGTATCTTGAGAGAAAAGCTGAACATTAGAAGCATCAGTTGTGGCGTGCAAGAGAGACGATTGCGCTGGTATGGACATGTGGTGAGAATGGAGGAGGATAGCTGCGTGAAAAAGTGCCACACCCTAACAGTTGAGGGAACCCGTGGAAGAGGTAGGCCCAGGAAGACCTGGGCTGAGGTGGTGAGGCAAGACCTTCGTACATTGGGCCTCACCGAGGCGATGACTACTGACCGAGACCTTTGGAAATGTGCTGTGCGTGAAAAGTCCCGGCAAGCCAAGTAAGATCGTTGCCAGTGCCCCTGGACTGGTTCTTGTGCGGGTGGCACATGAGATGCACCATTTTGAGCGTGGCCGTTGCCAGTACCGCCTGACTGGCTCCTGTAGGATTTTCGAGCGAGATCGTTGCCAGTGCCCCTGGACTGGCTTGTGCGGGTGGCACATAAAAGACACCATTTCGAGCGTGGCCGTTTTCGTGCAGGTGACACGTAAAAGCACCCACTACACTCTCTGAGTGGTTGGCGTTAGGAAGGGCATCCAGCTGTAGAAACTCTGCCAAATCAGACTGGAGCCTGGTGTTGCCATCCGGTTTCACCAGTCCTCAGTCAAATCGTCCAACCCATGCTAGCATGGAAAGCGGACGTTAAACGATGATGATGATGATACTGCTGTTATGACTTCCATCCCTCATTTTATGCTTCCATCATAGATGGATGATTGATTTGCTAGTGTGTATATATATATATAAATATATCTTGTTATACTTGGGAATGGTCATCTTTAGCCAATTAAGCACATACATTATTTATTTGATCTTCACTTTAGTTTTATTAGCATTATTTTTTTTCAGTTTGTCTGTCAATGTTCTTTCATTACACATCTTGTGACCTCTTCAGTGACTCTGTCCCATGTGTCTTCTCTTACCCTGCCTATTCTATTTTGCCCTTCTGTGGTATGTATCTCAATCTGTGTATGTATTTATGTCTGTATCTGTGTACATATATGTGTGTGTGTGTCCATGTGTTTACTATGTATGTCCTGTGTACATGTTTATAGATTTGTACATTACACTGTACTCGTGTCTTCTTTTTTCTTCTCATTCTGTGTTTTGTATGTGTATGTCTTGTGTGAGTGTATAAAGATTTGTATGTTTCACTGTTAGTACCCAAGTCATTTATTCATTTTACCTCGTTCCGTATTTAGTCATCAGTTTGTGTAGTGTGGTAGAATGGAAAGGGTGTTATTACTCTGTTCACATTTTCTGTTGAGGTTCGGTCTATTCTCTATTATGTGTGGTCTCTATAATCTGTTTGAGTGTCATGTCTCTTTTATGCACTGATCAGATCCTAACATCTATGTTGTTAACCCAGCCTCTGTGTTCTAATTGAGCATATTGGTGAATTATGTTCTAATTGAGCAAGGAGGTGAAAAGCACTGACGAGCTTTTCACCTCCTTGAACACCTGCCAGTGTTCACCTATGCTACATGCTGTCTGGTGCAGAAACAGGATAACAATGTACATTGGAGAAACAGCACATAGCATGCTCTCCAATGCCATTATTTGTTTACCAATTAATAAGGTTTAATAAGGTCTCATGAATTGAAAAAGAGAGTTACATAATGGTTTCATGTTGATAATCTTGTAGAATTGTAGAGGTAAATTATCAATTGTTGGACATGGCTAAATCAAAAAGTATGGCATGGGCTGTTTGCTACTAGAAACCTGAAAATGCTATAATCAGCTTTTAGGTTTCCTGCACACACACATACACACACACACACACACACACACACACACACACATGGTTTATACTTGTTTCAGTTATTGAACTATGGTCATGCTAGGACACTGCATTGAAAAGTTTAATCAAAAGAAAACAATCACTCCTGGTACTTTTTCTTTTTTAAAACAGGTACTTATTTTGTTCATCTCTTTAGCATACTAAACTCTTCCTATGCTGTTCAATGCTATGTTACTTCATTTCCTTGCAAACAAATTAAAAACAAAAATATCATGTGAAATAAACTTACATTTATTCACAATAACAAATTTTGAAATAAAATAGATAAGAGCTTTGCTTTGCCTTATACACCTGTTAAATAATAAAATTATTTCCAAGTTATATAGACTCTCTTTATCACATATATTCTGGTTTAAGAATAAGTAAGTACAGTGTATCCTTGCATATCATATGATTAAAAAGGTTGGCAACAGGAATGGCATCTGGACAAACAAAATATTTCCTTAGAGTAACTATCCAACTTATGGTAGTATGGAAAAGGTAACGCAAAATTATAATGATGACAATGATGATACAGATTCTTGAAAGATCATCAGTGTACTTTAATAAGCCTTATCTAAATCATCAATATCCATAAATTAATTCCTCTTTACAACTTGATACTGTCTAATCTTCACAAAATTCTATTTGGTTTTCAAAATGCTCTATATACATTACTGCATGACAATGTATGTGTATTTTGCTTGCTTGACTACATATATTAGTACAATTTTGATCTCTTTTATGTATATACATTATATATATATATATATATATATATATATATATATATATATATATATATAAAGCACCCACTACACTCTCGGAGTGCATCCAGTTGTAGAAACTCTGCCAAATCAGATTGGAGCCTGGTGTAGCCATCTGGTTCACCAGTCCTCAGTCAAATCGTCCAACCCATGCTAGCATGGAAAGCAGACGTTAAACGATGATGATGATGATGATGATGATATATATATATATATATTAGTTATGTGTTAATGAACATCTAATATACAATTCATTTGTAAATGAAGTGCCAGGTATTCATATGTTGTCATAAGCTATTGGTGTAATTCTCATGATACTGATCTGTAGTAGTAAATTCTCAGCCTCTTAGTTTAATTCCCATGTTATTACCAATTTATTTACATTACTAAAACTCATGGGAAATGCATAAATGTCAGTAATTTCTGATTTTAGCTAGATACAAGAAACAATTAAATGTTCTTTCTGCGACGGCCATCTCCTCTGAAAAGACTTTAGCTACTGGACAACTTCCATTTTAAAAGAGAAAATTGCCTGTTTATCATTAGATGCCTCTATTAAACTGACAAAAATCTAACACATACAATCTTTTTTCCTTGTTTAAAAATGAAAATGGTAATGCGAAATCAAAACTTGATAATTTTCTCCATGTTTCAGTTTTTCTTCATAATTGCTGTCATCACTGTTAGGAAGTGCATCCTGTGGATATTTACAACAGGATTTGAAAAGAGCAATTTTGTGGGTGGATGTATGTCAAATAAAGCTAATATCATACATCGAAACCAACATTAAATGTGTGATTTTAGCCAATGATTTAAATATTCCCAGGGTCAAAAGCAAGACAGAACTTCTATTCGTTTTAGACACAGGAAATCTTTACAACAATAATAATAATAATAATAATAATAATTTAATAAAAACACAAATACTGTACATTTAAAATATTTTTCCTGAAAAGAGAAGAATTAAGAGAAGTGTGTCACACACGCACATGTTTGTGCATACACATATGCAACACACACACACACAAAGAGAGATGGGTAAAACCATTTGAATGGAAATTAGCTCAATTGTACCAATATTCAGCAGTCGTAAAATGTGATGACATTAGAGATAAATGTCAAGTTTGGAGTTAAATGTGACATCGTCTCTTCAGTTCACTCTAGCAGAAATAAAAACTGCACTGTTCACCTAAGACAGCTACCTCAATTCTGATATTCAATATTTTAACAAAAGATTAAAACAATGGGAGATATTAGAGCCAACCCTCTCAAAACAGTTCAAAATTCAGATATCTTTGAGTATTGTTGTTGTAAATTATAGTATTGATGATAGAGTTGGTAGTGTGATGTGATTTGATATTTTCAAGCTGCTTTCTCTTTTTAGCTAGTGAAGTGAAAGGAGGCATTAGAAGTTGATATTTTATCAAGTTACACAACAGACTCCTTTTAGCTCACTGAAAGGCAATTCAGAACAAGAGAAGCCAAAAACAGCAGATGAGATTTAAACAATAAAACAAGAAAGTCAATTACCAGACAAACACTGACTATTGAAAAACCAATTTTTATCAAAGGTTCAATATACAAAAACAAAAGAATTTACTGAAATGTTCAGCTGAGATATAAAAGTAGAAATGTCTAAAAAAAAAAATTAAACTCGCACTTTTTTTTTTCTTCCATAAATGAGAACAGAAATTTATCTTGCTAAAATCCATAGAAATTTGTTTAATTGGATCTTGTATGATCAGATAAGCAATCTAAAGGCTTGATAAATGAAGCTACAAGAATATTGTTAAAGTTAAGTATCTTCATACACACTGATAGATCAAACAGAAAGTTAGGTTGAAATATTTTCTGCCAAATCAAAACAAAAATATCTTTTTCTTTTAATTACCACAATCAAAATAATGTGTGTTTTTTTAATGACACTGACATTTTAAAAGTAAACGATAACGTTACTAAAAAAAAAAGGAGATAAGTAAACAGAGACATGGTGTGACAGTCTTCACCCCAACCTAATCATTACAGTTGTTACTTATCACCCCTTCTCTCACCTATTCCCCCATCTTTCACTCCCTCACACACTCTTGCAACTGCTACCCACCCACCCACTCCTGGTTCCCTTGTCCCCACTCCCTTCAACTCACCTCATGCTTTGACATCACCACTATTTTAGTTCTTTCCAACTCCACTTGCTCACTCCCACCCTCTTTTCTAAATGTAAATAGTCATGTAACTCCTCTACAGTAAGAGACAAGATCTGCTCCAGACCCTTCTCTCATACCCACCATCTCCTAGGATAAAGCCTCTCCAGGGTTCATAGTCTTGCAAGCTGCATGGTGACCTCACTAGTGCTGGTAGTACAAAAAAAGCACCCAGTACATACTGCACTGTGGTTAGTGTTAGGAAGGTCTTCTAGCTGTAGAAACTGGAGCACAAAGCAGTCCTTGACCCCATCAGATCCTGTCAAACTGTCCAGCCCATGCCAGCATGGAACACAGACACTTAAATGATGATGATAATGATCACAAACACACACACTCATATACACAAACAAAGTAGTGTATCAAAGTGGTTATCGTGATGCATCTAGTACATTAGTAGGGTAAGCTGTGAGCTGGTCACTTTCCTGCTTTCAGCTTTTTACTGGTGGCTAGCAGTTGAATGTGTTTTTCACTGTCAGTACAGACTTTCTAGTTAAAGCTTCAGATAATAATCTCTTGTGGTAACACCACATGGTGAGTGAGTTCCTTTCAATCTAAGCCATACTTATAGGGACTCAGATATAAGATACAGCACATAAACCCACCAATGTGTGAAAACATCCATCAGCAAACTCCCAGCTCTGGGTGAAATAGTGGCATTACTCAAGTAGCTACTGCAGTCAACCTGATACCAAACACATTGGTTCTACCTTTCCTTTAGATATTATCAAGAAAGCCATAATGGAAATTCTAACATTTGGGCAACCCAAATTCTCTAGATCTTTGCCCAGGTTAGTTCCCTGGAGAGGAAATTTCATTTACAAATACAACATGGCGAACAACGGTTACCAGTTACAAACATTTGGAGTTGTTGCTAATGGTGGGAGAAGTTATTAACTATTTTTATTACCATATACTGACGACTTCAAACCAAACAGTGTTCAACCAGTAAGGTGGTGTCCTGGTACTGTTCGCTTGCCCTACTGAGTGTTTGAGTGTCGTGGTGGGAAAATAGGATACTTCCTGATAAGTGAACAGTCATAAACACACTACACAACAACAATGTCAACAGAAAGAGCAAAATACCATTATTCAGAATTGGGTGCTGGAATGTTCATAGGGTGACAAACAACCTTCAGATTGTTGTCAACAATATTTGTAAAACAGTCACCATAAACATTGAGCACTCCTACGGCTACACCCCAAGACATTATTTTAAAGAAACTAAATTGAAAGCAAAATGCATATAAAATTTTCAATCATCTGTAAGGATCTGAACATAAGAACAATAATAATGTAAGACACAATGCTATGTAAAACTAAAATGTTGAACTACTGACATCAGACTTCTGAATTTCAGCCTTACTACCAATCCTCTAAGCAGGCACATGATACTATTCATCTTATTCTGTTGATTACAAGTTTAATTCCTAGTTATGTACTGAGTGGCTTGTATCAGAGAGAGAGAGAGACAGAGAACACATTCATCTATATAAGCACTTGTAGATGTTGGCACAAACAAGTGGTAAAGATGAAAGCTTTGCAAGTATGAGGTTATAGGCTCAATTTCACTGCACAACATCTTGGTCAAAGATCTTTTACTATAGCCTCAGGTCAACACAAGCCTTGTAAATGAAAATGTGTTGACAAAAACTACATATATATGTGTGTGAATGTATATATCTGCAAGTATTAGCATCATTTATGCATGTGCCTCTATTTTTTTTAGTGTGTGTGTGTGTGCGTATGTGTGTGTGTATGTGTGTGTCTACATACACACATCTATATTTATATTATACAATTTTTTCATGACCTCATTTTAAATATCTATACATAGTATACATGTTTTCCAATTGACAAATAGTTAACTATGTTGGCAGGTATATTTAATTAATGTTGTTTAATTTACCAACAGGCAATCTTGTGTATTGATATAGTATAATATATATGTCAATATATAAATTTATACAAAACATTTACTGCTCTATACTTTAATAAATTAAATAGAGATATATAGTGCACTCACCTGGATTATACATGATAATATGTTGGTAATTTAAGTAACAATTAATTAAACACACTTGCCAATATATTTAAGTATGCGTGGATTGGAAAGTGTGTATACAGAGTTAAATAAGACCACACAATATAGCAATCATAGTTATAGTACATACATACACACAAATTCACTTATCAAATTTTTGCAACCAATAAAAACTTTTATTCAGATTTTTAACTACAACTGTAATTTAGTATTTTAGCATCTACTTTCATCAGTGAAGCTTTCTTACATAAACATCAATATAATTTTCTTTACTGGTTGAATAACCTTTGAAGTAAGATTTAAAGTCCCAGTCAAAAGAATATGTCTACACATCAGTCATGCAGCCTGTGGGACTTTCTGAATAGCATGCCTCCCTAGAACTCCACTTCAATTTTTTTATTATTAGTGCATACCAGATGTTGCAGCTGTGTAGAATATATATTCTATGGATCCAGCATCTTAATACCTTGACATGATGGAAATAAATGGATGTCATTTTCAGATTCAGTATATCAAAAAAAACCACTAGATCAGAACTAAAGTCTTTGACAAAGGAGAAAAAAAAAATTTTTTTGTTGACCTGTGTTATTTTTTTAATCCATGGATCAACATAAAGTAGTGCTTGAATCCTATAACCCATAGGTCATAGAAGCATCATGTTATTAATCTAGGGTAAGTTATATCATTAGAAGTGATCTCTCTCTCAATTTCTCAGCAAACAATCCACAAGTTAATGAAACCTACATCTATTGAATAGGGATGCCTTTTCTTAAGATGTTCAGTTTTTTTACTCCAAAAGCACTTCTTCGAAGTGAACTGGATGATAAAGTGTTAATTGTCAGTCATATAAACAACACCATCACTGATGGCCTATCAATTCACTCACCTGTAACACCTATATCACAGTACTGTGATAAAATCCATTCAAACATTTATTTATGCTGGTTTGAAAAGAAGAAAAAGAAAAAAAAATTATATTTGACAAACTGAAACAAGAGGTTGAATATGTATTCATCATAAAAAAATAACTGCCACAAAGCACCAACTAGATGTGAATTAGAACAGAAATTTATCAATGACCTATTACTTGTCTGTCATAGCTATAACATCAAGAATAGTGTTCTATATGGCAAAGTTAACATTTTCACAAAGAAATTGCTCAAACTGAAAATGATTACCTAGCATGTAATTATTTATTTTCCAGCCTGTTTCTTATTCTATCAAACTCTTTGCCAAACCACAAAGTTAGAGGGATGTAAACAAACCAACACCCATTGCTGAGCAGTGGTGGGAACAAACACAAACATACATCAGGCTTCCACACAGTTTCCATTTAAGAAATTCATTCACAAAGCATTGGTCAGCTCAGGGCTTTAATAGAAAACATTTGCCCAAGGTGCTGCACAGTGAGTCTGAAGCCTTGAAACCAAGCAGCTGCAAAGGGAGCTTCTTAACCATGCAGGCACGCCTGCTTTTTTCCTAGTGGTGGCCATGTGATTAGAGGTTTGCTTCCCAAACAAATGGTTCCAAGTTCTGTGTCCACTGCATGGAAACTTAGGCAAGGGTCTTCTAGCACAGCCTTGAGCAACCAAAGCCTTGTGAGTGGCTTTGGTAAACAGAAAATGAAAGGTCTGTTATATATATATATATATATATATATATATTCTCTCTTTTACTCGTTTCAGTCATTTGACTGTGGCCATGCTGGAGCACTGCCTTTAGTCGAGCAAATCGACCCCAGGACTTATTCTTTGTAAGCCTAGTACTTATTCTATCGGTCTCTTTTTGCCGAACCGCTAAGTTACGGGGGACGTAAACACACCAGCATTGGTTGTCAAGCGATGGTGGAGGGACAAACACAGACACACAAACACACATACATACATATATATATATATATATATATATATATATATATATATATATATACATATATACGACAAGCTTCTTTCAGTTTCCGTCTGCCAAATCCACTCACAAGGCTTTGGTCGGCCTGAGGCTATAGTGGAAGACACTTACCCAAGGTGCCACGCAGTGGGACTAAACCCAGAACCATGTGATTGGTAAGCAGGCTACTTACCACACAGCCACTGTGCATCTGTGCATGAGTGTATTATTATCTCCATGTCTTGAAAGCTGTAAATGAATGATAGTTGTAAATGAGTTTCACTGTCAAACAACTGGTATCCTTCATGTCTAATATTCTGTGAAAACATGTCATCATGGGGAAATATTAACTTACTTGATAGCATATGAGAGTTGGTGACAGGAAGTGCAACCAGCTGTAAGACAATCTGTCTCAACAAATTCTATCCAACCCATGAGGACATGGAAAAGTGGACAGTGATGATAATGATAGACAGAAAACCCATCAAAATATATGAATTAAATATTCTGATGGGTTTTCTTTTCACGTTCACACACAAAAATACATCAAAAAAATTTTAAATACACTGTGAAAACTATTTTATTTTGAGAAATTTATTGTTGGAAAATGTTAACTCTGTCATCGAGGACACTGTAAAGCACAAATTCTAGTCTTACGATAGAAAAGTAGTAGGTATTTGAATCAAATATTCCTTGACCCTGAAAGTTATCTGAACACAAAATTTGACTTTTAATTAAAGAAGACAGACACCATCTAAAAATACAACTAATGGCTGTTCCTCTAATCTGTCAAGTGACCTCAAGAAGTTTTGATTGAAGTCTAACCAGGAAGCTACAGGCAGTAATTGCAGCAAAACATAACCCCCAAACAACTTGAGCAATGTCATAGCATAGAATTTATGAATGATTGGAACTTCTCTTACAAATATTGTTTAAAATTGTAACTTAGCAACATGTCAGCAAACTGGAGAAATAATTAGAGAACACTGTGCAAAGCAATACTACAAAAATGTTGAAACTAGCTCCATTAAGCATTCTAAGTAATAGATGACAAAAATGGTGTTAACACTCAAATTAGGTTAAATATAAATACTAGAAAAATTAAAGTAGGTGGGGGGGGGGGCCAAGCTGTAAACATAACTTGATTCAATCAAACTACATTTGACAATATTAGATAATTAGTTGAAATTATCACAGATAACATGCAAGTAAACTCTTGTTGCTTGGCAACATGACTTGGTGTTAGGAACCTTCCCATACAATAATCAAACAAAACTGAAGAATCAGTTCAGTTTTAGAATTTTGTTGTTCATTTTAGAGTTTATTTTACTTTTGGTATTCCTTATATGAGTTGTACATTTCTATAAGTTTTTAATATCACCACAGCTTTACAACATGACACATTATATCAATACTGTATTTTCTAGCATACAAGTCAATATAGTATATATAGTAAATATATAAACATTGTGACTATTTTTCTAAATCCAACTGCATTTCACATGGAATTTTAGGTCCTCCAAAGTCATCATGGTATCTGAGTCAACTTACATTTTTGGCTGTAAATTTTGGTCTGAAAATTTCCATGTGTGCTAGAAAATACAGTAGGTGCAGGTATGGCTGTATGCTTAGGAAGTTTGCTTCCCAACTATGTAGTTTCAAGTTCAGTTCCACAATATGGCTTTTTTAGGGCAAGTGTCTTCTACTACAGTCCTGTGACAACCAAAGTCATGGGAATAAATTTAGTAGATGGAAACTGAAAGAAGTACATCATATATATGCAAGTATTTGTGTGTTTAATTACATTAGTGTTTCTTTGAAGAATCACTTAACTGTACAATTTAGTCACTTCCCTCATCAACAAATCATCTGCTGACTCTAAATCTTCAAAGATGTATAAAGTAAGAGACACCCTTCCTGGAAAAACAGGTATAAGTGACGAGAAGAGAATCTGGCTATAAAACAATGCCTCAATAATATATTTGCTTAACCCATGCTAACCTGGAAAAACACAAAAATTAACATACAAACAACAGTACTCAATTTTAATGAAGAAATTAAACTTTATTTTATACCAGATCAAAAGAAATATCAAATTCAATTCAACACCACAGGATTTAAACTTTGAGGATTAACCAATGATTTTCTTTGAACAACTGTTACCAGATGTTATTTCTACTTACATAGCGGCTAGATAAAGTAGATATAAAAGCCGGTGTCATGTAAAAAGCACCCAGTTCACTTTGTAAAGTGACTGGTGCTAGGAAAGGCATGAAGCTGTAGAAACCATGCTAAAACAAACAACTGAAGCCTGGTGCAACCCTCTGGCTTGCCAGCTCCTGTCAAACCATCCAGCCCATACCAGCATGGAAAATAGACATTAAATGATGATGATAATGATGATGAAAAGCAGATAATGTTATTCATTCATAAAATATGCACTAGAACAAAACACAAGCAAATCTATAATTACTTTTTCTGTAGTTATATCCTTAGGTAGGATTAGAGAGTTTTTCTCAGTTGCACACTGTTATGGAAATTGAAGAAGATAGATTTTGATCATTATCGGAATAAATTTGAACTACCTTGGTTTTAATTATATCTCTAATGATACTCTGTGCATTATTATTTGATATTCATTTGTTAGAAACAAATTATGAGCATGGATTATTTACATAATATTGGAAGTTTAGAATTAAACATTGTGTCAAATTAGTACTTTTGACTAAGTAGTTAATATTATAAATTGTTGCTTTCTTATTGCAATCAAATTTCATATTATCATCAACATCATTGTTTTAACTTCAATGCTTGCATAGAGCAGATGAGAGTACTTTGGAGCAGCTTTCTACAGCTGGATGTCCTTCCTGTTACCAACTTTCATGTTTCCAGGTGAGACAATCTCCTAGTCTATCAAATAACAAGCAGCCTGGACATGCTTACACAATGAACCAGAAACAAGCAACACCAAAATAAACCTTTTAATTACGATGAACACATACCAAGAAGCCTAGACATACTTTTGATGTACACACACCCATATACATATGTATTATATATATATATATATATATATATATATATATATATATATATATATATATATATAGTGTGTGTGCGTGCATGCGTGTGTGATGATAAGCTTCTTTCAATTTCCATCTAGTAAATCCACTCACAAGGCTTTGTTATAAAACACACTTACCCTAGTAGAACTGCATGCAATGGAATTGAACCTGAAATCATCTGAAGCAAACTTCTTAACACCACACCATCTATACCTATCCATATATTAAATACAAAGTATGTTTAGAATGAACTCTCTTTGCATTACCAAGTTTATTTATTTTCATTTCATGAAAGCACTTTTTTTTATTAACCTTTCTAGATTTAACATAAATTTCTGAAACTTTAAAATACTTCACAATTAGTTTGTTTACTACCTGTAACTTAGGTAAGGTTAGAATGACTTTGTATGTCCAGATATTTATATGAATTTTTGGATGCACATTCTAATGCCAATCAATCAACTACGAACTTCTTTTAAGTCATGTTGATGAAGCCATTGATAGAAATGTGCTTCGTTATTGAATAAAATAAAAAACTTAACACGAAGTTGCAACTATGACCTGAAGCTTATAAGTCTAGCACTTCAACAAAGTTCTGAGCAATTCCAGTACTTCAGGCACACAATCATATATGTGAACAGTATTTCTAGATTTCCTGCAGGAATTTAAAGAATAATAGTTCTGAATGATATAAACATGAAAAGGTTAATTTAAAATATGTATAAGAAGTCAACTACACATGAGTCAATGCCACCAATTAATATCAATGTTTCATAATTATTCAGTGGTGTCTGTTCTATAGAATATTATTAGGTAATTAAAGTGACATCTTAGCTGCTACTTATGATCAAACTCATATGTTTGTGTATGTTTCTTTTGTGAAGTGTTAAATATTACTTGCACTACAGATAAATTACCAGAACACAAAAAGATTTATCAATAGGTGATCATTTCAATATTTGCATGAAATGTTGGCACAGGTGTTTACACAAATTCATTTAGTCTCTAACGGTAGCCACTCAAATGTTATTTTCAATTACATAAAATCAACCAAATAGAATAAAGAAATTTTCTCAGAAGAAACAAAACACTAGATTAACTTTGTTGGTAGGTTAAGAGTTCAATACTCAATATACAACCTTTGTTGTTTGTAACAGATAAATACTTTTACAACACAACACATATATACATGTCTGTGTTTCTAAACAGGAGCAGTACAAAAAACGCATTTTTTCTTTTATTAAAGAATAGAAAAACACAATACAAACTAAGTCTAACTAGATTTAAGTCAAAATATTTTCTAAGGAGACAAGACATGGAAATATGAACAAAAATAATCATTCTCATACAGGTCTTTGGTAGATTTTAAATATTCATTTCTATTAAAAATTTACACCAAGTTGTAGATATTCTTTAGATTGAGAATATTTGTAAAGACAAAGTTACTTGCATTTCAGAATAATGACATTGTATTAGTAATACAATGTTGAACTCTTCAGTAAAAATGTAAGACAAAATGTAGTCTGGAAATTAGAGATGATTCAAAGTCTTTAACTTAAGAATGAAATTCTACTTAAAACAAAATGAATAATTGAGTAAATAACTTATTTTCTTCTTTTCACAAAAATGGCAAAACCCATTGCCTAATTTGTCAAGTAGTATGTAATGCCAAGGTAATACACTCAAAAATGAAGTTTCACGGAACAATCTAATGAAGAATGCCTTACTCACAAACTTCAGTTATTTGTTCTAAATCCATTTTTCCATGCCAGTATGGGTTAGATGAATACTTATTATTGAGTTATTATTTTATAGCCAGGTCACTTTCTTTTTTGCTAATTCATACCTGTTTCACAAAGAATCTTTTTCATGCTACATCTGCAAAAATGCAGAGATTCAGGATGATTTGTTAATGGGGAATATCAACACATCATTTTTACTCGGGTTGTTTCATGTAAATAGTCACACAAGCATGCACACATGCAAACACACACACACTATGCATGCACACACATCAGGCTACCTACAGCTTCCATGTACCATTTCTATTCACAGGAAATTAGTAGGTCCAAGGGCACCATAAAAGACAACTGCTATGCAGTAAAATATAACTGAAAACTATATGGCTACAAAATGAACTCCCCCTCAGTCTTCAATGATTTTTTTTACACACACAAGAACAGAGAGTCACTATATATTAGAGTTAGTTTACACAAATTTTTAGAACTCCTTATATTTTCTTCTGAAAACTATTCAGCAGTCAATCTGTATGGCATGTGTTGTAATCACACTTGTGCTCTTGTACACAAGAGATTAATATAATTATGCGAATGTTTGAATGTTACAGAATATAATTACTTCCAATTAATACAATTATCAGAAATGTTTTGATCAAGTATTTCCTGATTGTAGCTAATCTCAATGTGTTTAAGCTCTCACCCACAATTTAACAATTTGGCTCTGAAAATACAGCTTTCTGCTATATAAAACAATAAACACACAATGCATATAGAGGCACTGAACTCCTTGCAGTTCTCCACTTCTCACTTTAACCCTTTGGCTACATAATTAAATTTCATGGCCATTCCTGTAATGATGTTAGTTATATCCCAAAAAATAGAATGAATATTTTTTTTTTCTGCAATACTTTTCCAATATCCCCTGTAGGTGCAGTTTTCATATTCACTCCAAGAAGTATTTAATTCTTGCTCTATAAAGAGGTATCTGATGAAGTATGTGAAAAAAAAAATTAAGAAAATCAGAAAAATTGTCTTTTGTAAAAAGTGTTACTGGAGGTATCTCTGCTTCTTGCAGCATAAGAAAGGTTTTTCCAAAGCCATTGGTTAAAACGATTTTTCACAGTTTAACAGTAATAAAATATCCACTTTCAATGTTCAAAATAGATTAAAGAAGTTTCTCATTACTTATACCAAATTAATAGGACAACTTGAACTCATCACCACAAGATAAAACATTTGTTAAACCATCTACATGCTGTTGTTGTAATTTATTGCCCACGAGTTTTCTCCTCTGTAGCTACAGCTGCATTTTATAGCCTTTATTCCAGGTACTTAAAAAGTGTAAACCAACTACTTTCAATTCAGAAAGAGGACAAACTTCTGTTTTCTGATGCCATCTTCCTTGTTCATACACTAACCACAAGTAATCAAGCTTTGAAATCAAACTTTTTTTTTTTTTTTACTGAATGAAAATGTTCGCTCCTGCATTTGAAGCTTTTCCGGAAGAAATCTTGTTAGACTAACTCAGATGATTTTGAAGGATTTACTCAGGCAGATATTGATGGTGAAATTATTTGAGGTGATGATGAGAACGTAAACTGTACTCAGAGTTATATTGAGAATGATGTACCAAGTGGATACTATCATCCATGGTTGATGGATTTAAGGAAAGTACAGGCCTCGAGGGGGTACATTTCTGTGGGGCAACTCTTTTGTCTATTCCTTAATGCATTACATAAAAATATTATTCATCCATCCCCTTATTAGTATACAAAAAATGAAGTCTGTACACACAATACAACGAAAAGTTATAACAATTCTAAAACAGCAGGTGCTCCTGTATTTTGCACCTTCAACAATAATGCAGTGGCAGGTAAACTATTCTTGGGGCAAATCAGTGTGCTAGAGGTTAATTATACAGTACTCTCACTGTGAACAGTATTGAGATATATTTACACATTACAGCTATTATAGTTAGGTGGAATGTCTTAGTGGGTGCTAAGTGTTTTTTCAACATGAACATCAGAAAGATTTTGTAAATGGCACATTAACCATTAAACTATCAACTATATGCTTGATACCCAATCAAATAAGCTGATTGCAGTTTAATAATGATTTCTTTAGAAGCATTAAGCTGATTTTGAAAAGGAAATGAGGAGTCCAAATGTTCATGCATTACCAGTGGCATTAGTTTCTAATGCTGATATGAAGTTTGAGATTTTTTTAGAGGAAGGTACAGGAATGTCTATGTAGTAAGAAGTATGTTTCCCAACCAAATGATTCTAGGCTCAGTCTCACAGTGTGGCACCTTGGGTACCACTGTGTAGCACCTTCTACTACAGTCCTGGGTCAACTAAACCTTGGTAGACAAAACTGAAAGATGCCCATCATTTATATATGTATGTATGTGAGTGGGTAGGTGGGTGGATGAATGGATAGATAGATAGATAGATATGTGTGTTACTGTTTCTTTGCTTTGGCATTGCATGATAGTTGTAAACAAGTGCCATCTCTTGCAAGTGGTGTGAAAGCATGTATGGTCATAGGGAAATATTATCTTACTTGGGAACAGAGGAAGGTTGGCAACAGGAAGGGCATCCAGCAGTAGAAAATCCGCCTAACAAATTTCATCTGATTCATGTGAGCATAGAAAAGTGGACATTAAAATGATGATGAATGGAATGAAAAGTTAGGATGTTCATACATCTTCTCAAAAGGCATTAAAAGCATAACAAAACAGATTAAAACATCATTTATTCTTTCTTTGGTTTCACTTACTGGACTGCAGTCACGATGGGTTAATACTTTCAATGATTTAGTCAATCATATAACTTAGTGGTTTGACAAAAGAAACCAACAGAATAAGTACTAGAGTTGATTTATTTGACTAAACCCTGCAAAGCAGTGCACCAGCATGGCCACAGTTCAATAAGTGAAACAAGTAGAAGATATACATACACACACGAACAAGCTGTCATACAGTTTTTGTCAACTAAATTTAACTCACAAGGCATTGGGTGACCTGAAGTTCTAGAAGACAAAGTTCCCCTACATTGGGTCCTAAACCTGAAACTATGTGGTTGCAAAGCAAATTTCTTCACTACAGAGTCATGTCTGCACCTGTAAGGAAATATAAACTTAATACCTACAGATAAGATATTCTCTACAAAAACCATTTTCCAAGACAAGATTCCATTATTTCATATTGATTTTCCCCAGATTATTTCGTCAGGTTTTAGAAACTGTGAGGCTGGTATTGCCAAATGTTTTAAATATCATCAAATCGTTAACCACTCAAGTAGAAAAAAATATTGGCATTTATTAAAAAAATAGGTAGGTTTGATTCGGTTCCAATATTTTTTTAACATCAGAAATAATTGCTGTACTGTTCAATGTAGAGATTTTGAAAAAATATTAGTTCACCTAACATTATTCTTAGGCCAAGCAGACAAGAGAGGCAAAGCTAGATGTTTATGCTATGGTAGGCTTCTTCAATAGAAGTACATACGACCTTTGCCATAGCTTGCTGCCTAATTTTCTAGTCACCGTATTTAATTTTGCTGTGGTCATTTCTGATGTTGAAAACATTGGAAATAATCAAAGTCAACATTTTATTACTTAAATATACAGTCATAGTCTCTTTATGATTATATTTTCTTATAGGCTAAAAAGTAAAGTATCTTTCTTTCTAAGTACAACACAATGTGCCTTTCAGATTAATAAGCTAGTATGAATCCTTAGCCATTGTATACTATTAATTGTTTCTTTTTTTTCTTTTCTTTTTTTTTTGATATATTAGAAAGTAGATTTTCTAATAGAAGTAACCTAAATATATCACTAGTACATATTTCATTGGCCCTCAGTCTATGAATGGTAGCCCATTTCAGAAGAAAACAACAGAACCAAATTACAGTAAAACATGTTCACAATTCATCCACTCATGGCATATCTTGTCCACATTCATCTCTCTGCATTACCTGAAAAAATATAAAAAGGAGTCAGAAATGACAATGAACACTGAGCTTTCGTCCACAACCACTAGTTCACTGAATCTACCGTCCCACTCTATCTCATTTCTACAACTCACAAACCACAAATTAGACATTTTGTTCAGTCCTCTCTCTCCAGAGTTGCTTTCCTCAAGAACTGCATGCCAACCAGTGTGTTTCCAGCAGGTATCAACCTACAGAAGTTTAAGCTAAACATCAGTCACAACAACTTACCAAAGACACATGAGCAGGGCTCCTACTATAACTAAACATTTTCTTTTCTTTTTATTTTTAAGCATCAGTACGTTAAATTTCTTGAAAATTCTTTATGTAAATGTTGGAATATTTGTGTTGATAATATTCTATTCAAATTTCGAAGAGTTTGCAAAGATTTCATATGAATTATCTGAATTCTGATGAAACAACCAATAAATTAAACAACAATAAATTTTACAAATAAACCCACTTTTGATAAAATTATCATTTAGTGAAACATAAATAGCAGAATTTCAGACTGCACAGTATTATAGAGAAAACTAGTGAACAAAGAACTGCTATAAAAATTATAGATATCAATGACAATAATTTGATGCTTATCTATAAAAAAAAAATGGGGGGAAAATGAAAATATAAAACAAAGTAAAAACAGTTTGCTATAGCTAAATGGTTTTCTATTACAAATACTTGAGTAAATTTGAGTACAATCTAAAACAGATTATCAGTGAAATGTTACATCTGATTTCCAAGCATCTAAAGTTACATCTAATTTCCATCCAAATAATCCAAGCAATCACTAACTTCAAAAAAATAATAAAAAGGAACAGTTTAAGATAAAAATTATCTCTGTGAATGTAAACATTTCTATGAGAAGATATTTTCATATTTATTACATAATTTTGTTTTAGAATTATATAAAAACAATATATTCAAAAATAATAAGTTAGAGTTTTCTTTAAGAGATTCCATATAAAAGAAGTTTTCATCACCTTAACCCTTTTCCCACCATAATTCTGTTAATTTGTTCCTATAAATTTTGAAACTAATAAAAAAAAATTAGGAAAATAACATCGTCATTATTTAGCTGGTGTTTGGAACATAACATGAAATTTTGATGGAAGTGTTTAATCTAGACCTCTTTAAAACCAGGGATAGTCACAGGAGGGTTGGTATCAAAAAGGGTTCGTTTTGACTTTGCTGGAGATATTGTAGCGCATATATATTTTGTTAATATACATACATATATTAACAAAATAGCACACTTAAAAAGTAAAATAAACTGAAAGCAAATATGACCATTTGCAATAAATATTATCGTAGAAATAATTAGAGTTAAAAGTATTTGACAAATACTTTTAATTCCATATTTTTTATTTAACTAAAATATATTACAACAGTCTTAAGAAAATACTTCAAAAAGCAATTCTTAGTATTCATATTAACATTCTAAACCAGTCATGGCAAGTTGCAGTCCGCAGGACTTTCTGAGAGGAATGCCTGATGAAAATTTACCTTGATTTCTTTAGTGGTGTGACTCGCCCGATGATAAGCCATATCCCATACAGCCCACTTCTTCAAAGAGGTTGTTGATACCTGTTCTAAACCATTATTATCTGATTCCTATAATTATGATAGTTAACAACTTATAGGGTTTTGGGGGTTGTTTGGGGGGTTTCTTTTATCATTTAATTTAGTTGGAACAGAAGACAGTGCCTATGACCCTTTACAGTGGAAAAAGAGAATACGGTATCTTCAACCAGAAATCTAATTCAAATACAGCAGACAAGACTCTGATAAAGGCATTGAAGATGCCAGGTGGTGATGTTAAACCAGGCAGCAGTTTAAGTCAATTATCCAAGAACCATGGTAGGATCTGAACACAGAATGAAAAGAGACAGAAAAAATACCACAAGGCACCTGGTCCACTGTTCTTACAGTTCCATTTATCCACTCCCTCCAATTTACTGCTTTAAATTCAAACTTATATATTTTTTCTTATTCAGAAACTGATGGATACAAATTCTGGGCAATGATAGTTCAGTTGATAGAAAGTGAAAGCTCTCAACCAAAAAGCAGTTGTAAACAAGAGGTGTTACACATTAGTAATGTGCTAGAAACAGGTTCCATACTTTGAATTACACTCAAATATGTTAGCTCTTTTACTGCAGGAATCAGATATATCCATTCAAAATTTCATTACCACCAATCTATCTTTTGTTGAAAAATGTCATATCTTAAACTATTTTCTATTGAGATATGTGAACTTTACTGAAGCAACATGATTTGCAGAAAATACCATTCTGTTTTTGATAGATATTTAACATAACTACTAGAATAACCGTGAAATTTAAATTTTGCAGTAAAAGGGTTAATAGTCATATTGAACTAATTACTGCTTTGCTAAGTTCTTATAATTACATTTTGATAAATATGAAAGACTACTTGATAGCTGAAGTAGACTTGATTTAACTAACTAAATTAGCTCTTTAGTACTAAAATATTAACATTTCAAGGAAAACAAAAACAAATATGCATCAAAAGAATTCTCATTATATTAAATTTTATTTCCTTTTTATATTTTTCTAAAGTAAAAAAACAGTCATAAACTTAGATAATCAAATTCAATACATAACAACTGAATGTTTAGTGTACTCTAAACTCACTTATGAAGATAAGAGAGTGACAATGACAAAAACCTACAATAAAAACTCATCACTTAAAAAATAAAGAAACTATCAGCATTATTATATCAACTAAAGAACTTTTCTCCCCTCTTCCTTGAGAGTCACTAATAAATACCACTAATTATATATATATATATATATATATATATATATATATATATATATTTGTTTCTTTTGCATATTTTATTCAGTTACATCATCCCTTGACTTATTCATTCAAATCATTTTTGATCTCTATTGAGAAACCCTGGCTACCTTGGACAAAAATAGGAAAAAATTTGATGAGAAGCCAAAAATTTTTAATATTTTCAAATTGCAAAGTACAGTGGGGCAGTATCTTTCAAAACATTCCAAAGTAGCTTAGTGATGGAAACACATTCAAAGCTTAGATCTTAATTAATGAGAAGTGTAAATATGATTTTTTTAGATATTATTTATAATCAATGATTTTTCTTTTAGTGCTCTCATGCTTTTGAATTTTCACATTTGTCATTTGTTTTGAACATGGAGATAATGATTTCATTATCACTTCCCAAGTCACTTAATTTAATCACACAATGTGATTCATATAAATGAAATGCAGTTTCAAATGCTCACAGGAGTTCTAATACATGTATAAACGTAATTTTCCTTTGAAAATGTTGTAAGAGTTGCATATATATTGAGAAGATAGTTACTTTAAGAGTGAAGGCGCATGGCTCAGTAATTAAGACTTTAATCTTACGACCGTGAGGTTGTGAGTTCAAATCCCAGACCAGGCTGCATGTTGTGTTCTTGAGCAAGACACTTTATTTCACGTTGCTTCAGTTCACTCAGCTGTAGAAATGAGTTGCGACATCACTGGTGCCAAGCTGTATCAGCCTTTGCCTTTCCCTTAGATGACATCGGTGGCATGGAGACGGGAGGATGGTATGCATGGGCAGCTGCTGGTCTTCCATAAATGACCTTGCCCAGACCTGTGCCTTGGAGGGTAACTTTTTAGGTGCAATCCCATGGTCATTTGTGACCGAAGGGGGTCTCCACAATTACTTTAAGTTAAAATTAGGCCCATGCAACTAAAACAATTATGTGAAAAGCATTATGAACAGCAGCCTAACTTACATATTCAATAATAATTTCGTCAGATGAGAGACCCAACCCAAGTGTTTACGATTCAGATGTGAACATTATCATTTAACATCTACTCTTTCTTGCTTACATGACTCAGAAGGAATTTGTTGATGCATATTTTCTACAGTTGGATGCCCTTCATGCCACCAAGGCAACATAATATTTCCCATGGCCAGACAAGTCTTCCATAGAAAACTGGAAATGAGCAACATAGTTTGTATCGCAGTGGTACACATTTACAACCATCACATGATGTTGGGACAAGGATACAAACACACACATATGTATATATACATATATACAATGGGCTTCCTTCAGCTTCTAATAACTAAATCCACTGACAAAGTTTTGCTCATCTCGAGGTTACTGGGATCTTGTTCAAAACGGGGGCACTAGTATTTTCTTAACGAAACACTTTGAAACTTGGGACACTGGTAGAATGTGTCATATAAAACATCTTTTTCTCTTAGTCTTCTTAACAAAAAAACGTACATTGCAAGTTATTTCATGTTAAAGTTGTCGTATTTCTGTAATTTCAACCAATGACTGACGTCCATTCAGCCGTAAAAATTAAGTGCTGACGGCGTAAACAAACGATTCTCGGTGGTGATAAAATTATTATTTCCTTGTCAAAAAATGGCTGAAGCATATTGGCAGTAGCTAATAAACCTTTCTATTATAGGCACAAGGCATGGTTTTTGAGGGAAGGAGCAAGTCAATTAGGGTTAGGGTTAGGGAAAACGAACACACGTGTGTTGCCTCTGCAAAATGTCAGAAGTAATGGAGATTAAATACGCTTTACACCGCTTAAAGTGCCAAAGGAGTAAGTGTAAACAGCTGAATACTTGTCAGTGATTGGTTGAAATTATCGAAATAAGACAATTTTTTACATGAAATAAATCCGAATACAAACATTTTTTTCTGTTCTATAACACAAAATAGATAAGTATACGAAGTTTGAAAGTCTTTCGGTACCAAAAACACTACATAAAACATAAATGAAAACTGGTGCCCCCGTTTTGAACAAGATCTGTAACCCAAGATCTGTAACCCAAGATTCCAAGCAATGGATCAGAAACAGAGACCATGTGGTTGGGAAACAAACTTCTAAACTACACAGCCAGAATATATATATTCTGCACCAGAATATATTAAAGAGAAAATTTCTATTACATCTTGATTAATGTTCCAGCATGTCCCTAGCTAACTGGAACCAGTTAAATAAGTAAATGGTAGAGGAGAGATTGGAATTGAAGAAAGACTAAAAATAATATAAATAGGAAAATTTGCATTGTATTTCTGCTACTGATGAAAACTTTCAGAGAAATCTCTTTTGTTCAGGACTTTTCATGAAATGAAATTTTGAAAACTAATTACTGGTTGTTATTTTATTTCTAATATATCTTCAAACTACACTAGACTTGACTAATAAAGTCAAGGAGATGCACTTTTAATGGAGAATTTCATTTCTTTTTTTCTTACTCCATGTACTAAAAAAAAGAATTGCTTTATAATCATGAGCTCTTTATCATGAGCTTCCCAACCACATGGTTCTGGGTTCAGTCCATTGCATGGTACTTTGGGCAAGTGTCTTCTACTATAGCCACAAGCCAACCAAAGCCTTATGAGTGGATTTGGTAGACAGACACTGAAAGAAGCCTATCACATATATATGTATAAATGTGTGCGTGTGTGTTTGGTTGTCAGGTGGTGGTGGGGGACAAACAAAGACACACGCACATGTATACATATATATGTGATGGGCTTCTTTCAGTGTCTGTCTACCAAATCCAATGTTACTGATCCCAGTTCATACTGGTACTTTATCAGTCCTAAAAGAATGAAAGACAAAGTTGACCGCAGCAGGATTTGAACTCAAAATGTAAAAAAATCAAAACAAAGATTCCAGGCCATTAAATCCAACATATTAACAAGTCAAGCTGCTTCTCATTTAGACAGTGTTGGTGTGTTTGCATCCATGTAACTTAGTGGTTTGGCAAGGGAGACCAATTGAATAAGTACTACGCATTAACAAAAATATATGTCCTGGGGTTGATTTGTTCAACTAAAAACCCTTCAAGGCAGTGTCCCAGCATGGCTGCAGTCAATGACTGAAACAAGTAAAAGATATCCAAGCTCTGATCAATAAGTATCTGTACTGTTGCCATAGTACTGAAGCTAAAGCATACAGAGTAAAGCCACTTGGCATAGTCACAGATATTTACTCATAATCAACTTTTATTTCCTGTCTTACGAGTGTTCAATGTGGCCACCACCTGCAGCATGAACTCTACTGTGCATGTGCACTACGTTTTAAAGTTCTAATTCACTTCCACTGTTTACAGCAGTGCTTGGAAGGAAGGTGTGTAGCGTGTGATCATCACATTGACCATGACAGAGAAAGTTGTCAGGATGATACTGTTCAGAGGCCTACACAAAGTTGCAGAAAGTGTATGGAGGGGAGTGTATGAGCTGCATACAAGTGGCTCAGATGTTTCCAAGATGGCTGAAAAATGTCGATATTGATGAACATTCTGGGAGACCTGCAACCAGCAGAACTGAGAAAAACATTGCAGATGTGTGAGCAGCTGTGAGGGGAAAATCATCGAATCACCATCCATGAGTTATCAGAGGATGTGCAGATTAGCTACAGTTCAGTTCAGTCCATTATCTCTGAAGATTTAGGTATGAGACACATGTCTGCCAAGTTTGTGCCAAAACTGCTTTCAGCTGACTAAAAAGACACTCAGGTTTCAGCTGCACAAGATCTCCTTGATAGTGTCAAGAATGATGAAAGCTTTGTGTAGGCCTCTGAGCAGGTATCACTAAGCTTTCGGTAAAACTTGATGCAGATTCTCTGTTCAACTTTCTCTATCATGGTTAATGCGACGATTATACACCCCACACCTTTCAAACACTGCTGTAAACAGCAGAAGAGAGCTAGAACATTAAAACTTAGTGCACATGCACAGCAGAGTTCAAATTCAGTCTGTGTCAAATGGCTTCACTCTGCATGCTTTAGCTTTGTTACTATGGCAACAGTCCAGATACTTATTGATCAGACCATGTGTATATATGTATATATATATATATATATATATATATATATATATATATATATATATATATATACACACACACACACATACATACATACATACAGGGTTATTCAAAAAGAATGAACCAATTTCATTACGCAATATTTTAATAAGGAAAAGCAATAGAAAACTCCAGCTAAGTAACAAGTATTTACTCACAATCAACTTTTATTTCCTGTCTTACACGTGTTCAATGTCGCCACCACCTGCAGCGTAGGCAACATCAATGCAATAAGACAATTCCTCCCAGATGCATATCAGCATATCATGATCCACTGAGTGCGTGATCCACCATGTGTGATTCTTTTCTTGTGGGGATATGTAAAAGATTGCGTTTATGTTCCACTACTACCTACTAACTTCAATGACCTTAAACATCAAATAACAACAGTAATCAACTCAGTGAATTGTGATCTACTGATACACATCTGGGAGGAATTCTCTTATCACATTGATGTTGCCCATGTTGCAGGTGGTGGCCACATTGAACACTTGTAAGACAGGAAATAAAAGTTGATTATGAGTAAATATTTGTGACTTAGCTGGAGTTTTCTATTGCTTTTTCTTATTAAAATATTGCATAATGAAATCAGTTCATTCTTTTTGAATAACTCTGTATATATATATATATATATATATATATATATATACATACATACATACATACATACATACATACATACATACATACATACATACATACATACACAGATATATTTTGTAAGGTGGTTGGTTTTAGGAAAGACATCCAGCTTAAAAACCCTGTCAAAACAGACAGTGAAGCCTGGTGTAGTCTTCTGCCTAGCCAGTTCCTGTCAAATTGTCCAATCCATGCCAGCACAGAAAACAGATAATAAATCATAATATGTGTACAGCCAAATGGCTAAAAAATTTAATTCACAATCACAAGCTCTATCCCATTGTCTCTAGTGTTATACCCTTGGTCAACCCAAATCCATGTTTTACTCATATAAGCAAAACTGGGAGAACAGAAGTTGTGCAAAAAAGTTTACTGTAGGAACTGTACAAGTTAGTTACAGGACCGGCCTTGTCACATACTGTGTACTTAACACCTTTATGTCACTGTTGGAAAAAACAAGCAGTAATGTCACAACACACTGTGTGTGTGTGTGTGTGTGTGTGTGTGTGTGTGTGTGTGTTTGTGTGTGTGTGTGTGTGCGTGTGCGTGTGCGTGTGTGTGTAGCAGCACTCTATATATTTCATACTTTATGCAAATATACTGATAAAAAATCTTGAAACAGTGGTTTTCAGCTCAAAGAAACATATAAACATTTGCTGTTAAAAGGCATTATACATCTATACAAGATGTTTTCCTAAGATGAATACTACAGTTTCAAGGCTTTCAACAGTATACTTGCATTAAGTATGGTATACAAAATGTTATTTTGAATTACTATTGCTTCTGTCGCTAATAACACACACACACACACTTTTTCTATTCATGCCATCCTGAATTTTTCTGACTCCAGAGTGAACTAAATAAAAAGGTTATATGAATTCATTTGATTTTGACATGCATAAAGAATTACATTTCTCTTCACTTATTAGAAGCAGTTTCACATGACATTCATTCTTTCTTGCTAACTTGCACACACCCACTTACATGGACACACACACACACACAAACAGATAGATACACACTCAGACACACCCATCCATATGCAATTAAACAAAAAACAATCTAAAAAGTTTGCAACTACTTACATACACCACTTATAGAATGGTAGGGAGAGGAAGTTAAAATTACATGGAACAGAGGAAAGCATTTGTGAAAAATTTATCACTGTTCCTTCTGAGAGTTGAGTGAAAATTCTATATCATTTTTTTACTATTTATATTGAGGAAAGGCAGTGAGCTGACAGAATTGTTAGCATATTGGACAAAATACTTAGTGGCATTTCTTCAAGCTCTGTATGTTCTAAGTTCAAAGTCCACTGATGTCAACTTTGCCTATCATCCTTTGAGAGGTTGATAAAATGAATGCCATTTGACCATTGGTGAGTGGGGGGCTCAATGTAATCAACTTACCCCTTCCCCTAAAATTACTGGGCCTGTACCAAAATTTGAAGTTACTAATTGTATTGAGAAAAATGCATGGATGGAAGCACAGCCAAATGGTTAAGCGGCTTGCTTCACAATCATGAGAGGAAGAGTTCAATTCCACAGTATAGTACCTTGAGCAAGTATATCTTTTAATGGTCACTTCGTATTAACCCAAACCTAGTGTTTTCCTGTCTTGCAAGTTACTTGGCAACCTCACTAGTGCTAGTGGCTCAAAACAAAAACCACCCAGTACACACAGTGAAGTGTTTGGTGTTAGGAAGGGCATGTAGCCATAGAAAACATGCCAAAACTGATGCTGGAGCTTGGCACAGCCCTGCAGCTTGCTAGATCATGTTAACTGTTTAACCCATGCCAGCATGGAAAATATACATTAAATGATGATGATGAATTGTTTGGAAGTACACCAGTTGGATTTTACCTGTACCTTAAAGGTTCAGCCTTGTAAAATACTGATTTCAAATTTTGGCACAAGACCAGCAATTTCAGAGGAGGCTGTAAGTCAATTACATTAACCTTAGTGTTTAACTGGAACTTATTTTATCAACCCCCAAAAGATGAAAGGCAGAATTTCAGCCTTATAAAAAAAATCATGTCATGCTGATTTCAATTTGTGAATTATATTAGAGGCATATGCACTTGTGGAATACTCAACAACTTACATGTTAATTAATTTAATTGGTGAGAAAATTAGTCAATTAAACAACTGAATGATCATTGTCAAAACCAAGAGAAGATCCATCATCAATTCAGGAATGAATTTTACTTTAGAAATTAATTGAAAAACCTGTTGAAGTTACAATGTTATGATTTCAAGGACCAATCAGCAGGAATTTAGGTTGACATAGCAGTTTTATAAAATCTTTAATGTGAACAGACATAGAATTATTGTAATGCAATGAAAATATGAAATATAAAACATTTCAATTTTTGTAACGTCAGAAAAGTTTCTTATCAGATATATGTAATTTATTTTAATGATATATTTTCTTACACAAATTTTTTAACCCCATGTAGAAGTTGTATCTGGTTGTTATTTTAAAGCTGTGTATAAAAAATGTGACATACATGAATAAATTCATTGATGTTCAATAATTTAATCCATTAGTGTTCTATTCATTTTTATCCTATGTAACTTAATGAGTAAATATAAATCAATGTATTATTATGTTAATTACACTGACCATATTTAATTATACAGCCTAACTGAAACAGTGATTGTTTTCAATTCTTATATGGCATTTGCTTCCTATTACAGAAGGATATAGTGGATGTTAAGGTGTAGGGTTATTGATGGCATGGTCACAAGTTCAAGCCACAAACTGGTCCTTATGTTCCCATCATTTTCTTGAATAAAAGAGTACAATTGGCATGAAGTAGGGCAATGGGTTACTCTCATGCTCATAAATTTAAATTTTAAGATGACTACTACACAGTTGTTTCTGGCTTTGGATTGTGTGATTGACAACATATTTTAATCCTATTTCACAGCAACATGTTTAGCAATAGAAAGAACAGTCAGATGTAAAAAAATTTTAAAATCCCCACCCTTGCTATGAGTATGGCAGAAGAAAAAATTAAGAGGAAAGAGCTCAAAATTATAATTATTACATCTACATTTCCATGTTTATGGTTGCAAAACGTTTTCGGACTACACATTTGCAATTTTTTTTACTTTAATAGTGATGTGGGTTAGGATCATAAAGAATACAACTAATACTTCTCAAGCAGAAAAAAGTGAATCTTTCATTTTGTTCATGCACTGCATACATGTACACAAATACATTTTTGCGTACAGACTTCATATTACAAGGTATAAATCTGAAGAAAAACTATTTATTTGAGATCTAACAAAGTCTGTTAATGGATAACCTTTAAAATTAATTATCTATCCTGATTTTTCAGTTACAAAAGATGAATGAAAACAGAGAAAATCTATAATTAGTTCTGAGCCAGAAAATTCCTTTAGTCCCCTCCTGTCACAACAAATTACTGTCTACAAAACTCAAGTGAGACACACAGTAGAGAACTCAGCCCACATCTGGGTTAGTGCTGCTGTTACATGCACACACACACATTCTAGACTACATCCAAAGTAAGGCCATTACCATAAGGTTACTCACAAACATGCCCTAACCTTTAACCATCAAGTATGCTGCCTGTTCTCTCTCTCTCTCTCTCTCTCTCTCTCAACTTTGCTACCACTACTTACCACAGTGAGCTCTGCCTTTGTGAAGTGAACTGGTCTTTTATGCCACCTCCACTTAGGCACTCACTCATCTCTCCTCTTGTTATCTCTATTGTGTCAGCTTTCATCTCATCCCTGTTAGCCCTCTAAAATTTCATCCTTGCATATGTTTTCTTGCAACACTTTAAGCAAAACATTATTGGCATTAGAAAAGGCATCCAGTTTCAGAAGCCATGCCAAAGCAGACAGTAAAGCTGGACACAATCCTCTGACTTGCCATTGCTGCCAAACAGTCCAGCCCATGCCAGAATGGTAGGAGGACATTAAATGATGACAAAGAAGAGGATAATAGTGATAATGATTAATACCATTAATCTCACCAATCTCAGAGAATCTTCAAAAGTCATATACACAGCTTCTACCTCCAGATCAAACCAATTTTGAAAAATTCCAAAAACAATAAAAATTCTTTGATATGACTTTATAACACTCTAATCAATACATGGGACTGAGCTGTCCATAAATATAGGGAAAATAGCTGAGTGTATGGTATATTATTTATTGAATGTTTTTCTCTTGAATAAACTTTGTTCTAAAATGTGCATTTAATAAAATTGTAACTATTTAATTCTAAAACCATTAAAATAAATTACTTTGCTATGATTTTGTACCATGACATAATGT
Source organism: Octopus bimaculoides (assembly GCF_046866305.1). NCBI lineage: Eukaryota > Metazoa > Mollusca > Cephalopoda > Octopoda > Octopodidae > Octopus > Octopus bimaculoides. Next base: position 48,658,155 of record NC_142937.1, on the reverse strand, counting down.
ACACATAAGACTGCTTGTATGTAAGTATAGATAAAATAAATAGATGAATTTAGTATTGAGTTTTAAGTTTACAATAATGTATTTTACTGAATATATTTTGTGCTGCTGAGAAAGGTGCCCAATGTCACAAACTTCAGCTGACATTGTTTACAATCCTTAAGGAAGACGCTGATATAAATGGACGAAAAAATGTTTTAATGAATTGAAAATATTGTTACCAGGGCCAGATTAAGACCCATATATGCCCTAAGCACTTGAAAGGTTTTGGTACCCCACTATATATCTAATTCAAAATATAAACAATGTTAAACCATTAAAAAAATTTTACTTGTCGAAATGAAACAAAACTAACAGTAAGATAGAATATAAGGTTTATTTTTGTATACTTCCATTTATTTATATTTGAAAAGTTTTCTACTTATTTTTATTAGTAGTCTTTAATGAGATCCTCAAAATTAATCTTACCTAACATAACTGCTTCTATACTTAGTAGAGATAAGGTATCCTGAATATTATTTTAGCAAGTTTAAAGTAATTTCTTTTGTGCCATAAAACAATTACCATTTCTGTGGTACCCCCACCCTTCCCTTGATGATTTAAGCATATGCTTATTTTGCCTAATGTTTAATCCAGCGCCAATTGTTACAGAATGCAACAAAATACATATTTACTATTTTTTTACCTGACAAAAAAAAAAAAAAAAAAAAAAAGGGAAGTAGCCAAAGGTATTTTCCTTCTTGCATAAAAGCTATTTATAACTTAATATATTAAAGTAACAGTTGTATAGTAAGGGCTATTTTAATTTGGTCAAGCTCTTAAAAAATTTAATTATATTTCCCACATACTTTTTTTTTTCTCATTTAGCATCTACTCTTTCATGCTTGCATTGGTCAGACAGAATTTGTAGAGGCAGATTTTCTATGGCCAGATGCCCTTCCTGTTGCCAACCCTCACCTGTTTTCAAGCAAAGTAGTATTTTCTTATAACCAGACATGCTTTTCACAGAAGAGTAGAAATGAACAACATCGCTTGTATGACAGTGGTGCTTGTGTACCCTTGTCCATACATACACACACAGTATATGACAGTCTTCTTTCAGCCAAATCCCTTCATAAGGTTTTGGTCATCCCAGGGCTACAGAGGAGAAGACACTTGTCCAAGATGCTGCAAGTGGGACTCATCTCAAGACAATATGGTTGGGAAGCAAGTTTCTTAACCACTTGGCCACACTTGCACCAGTTTAATTATATTTGTTCATAATGCTGTGATATGTTAGGATTATATGAATTTTTTAATTATTGTGCATTTACCACAAAAGACACAGACCATGTGTTCAAATCTAAGTGCTCGAAACTCAGACCATGCCTGACAATGTTAGTGGTTTTGAAAACTATTTGAAAATCATTGATCAGAGCCGGCCAAAACTATAAATCTCTTTACTAATTCCTTATATTTCATAGGAGAAAATAACAGTATCAGATGTACAAACTATAACAAACTAATTCCCAACAATGAAAGATATTTTGCTTCTTTTAATATGTTAAAAAGGTTCAACCAAATGTTCTCAGAAATATTCTGAAATCACTTTAACAAACTTAATCAACTATAACAAACTTAATCAATGCACAATGATAAACACAGTTTTGTTACTAATTTCTTTCTTTCTCATTGTGTTTTGTTTTGTTTTTCTTCTGTGACTGATATTGGTTGATCAATGCCTTTAGCATTCATGTTGAGGAAAATTTGAATCAAACATGCAACACTGAATTATTAAGTCAAATAAAAATCCATCTCAATATGGCTGCTTCTATTAATGTCAACAAGCAAAACACAAATGTCACCATATAAAAAGAGAAACACAAAAATAAATACAAAAATTAGATATGTCAAACTATTCAAAATCAAAAACAATAAATAAAATGTAGGAAAAGTATCATGATATATGAGAAATTTGTATTTAAAGAAAGAATAGGGCTAACTATTAAAAATGTCACCAACCCCCATTCTAAATCTAAAATCATGCTAGCAGATTATTGTATAGAATGAAGATTGCGATATTTCATAGATACTTATACAGTAAATTAGAATTCAAACATCCTATCTAAAATCTTCTGTGTCTATAATGAATTCTAATAAACAATATGTTACATGTAAATAATATATGCATACATCTATATACTCACATACATACATACATAAGAAAAAGAAAAAGAAAAAGAGAACAACTACGCCAAGCTACTGAGAAATTTGCAGATACTCCACCCAGACTACAAGTTCAGATTCATACCCGTGATTGTTGGGGCATTGGGATATGTAACAAACTGCCTCAACAAAAACCTGGAAAAATTAGGGTTCTCAAAACCTGAAAGAAAAAGGCTGATTAGAAGACTACAGATTCAAGCCATCAATGGAACTGTAAAGATATGTAAAACTTTCCAAAAATTTAGCACATAAATACATATGCATGCATCTAGACATAAAAATGCATCCATAAAACAAACATACAAATCTGCGCATACACTAACACCAAATACTGCACACACACACATATGCACAAATACCTAGATGATGTTGATAAAAGTTCCAATGAAGGAGCCTTGAATCTATGTTAGAGTCCGGCTCTTTCTCTATGGACAAGAAATGCAGAAATGAAACTGATTGATAACATACATACATACACACACACACACACACACACACACACACACACACACACACACACACACACACACACACACACACACACACATACCATAATCATCATCCTCACACATTATTTATCCTGCAAGCATTAATTAGATGGGTTTTCACAGTCCAACTCAGCTACTGCTATTTAAGACAGGTGAGGGACCATTTTTCACAGTTTCACAGTTAAATGCACTTCTGAACATCCGTCAGTCATTCTAGTGTTTCTCTGTCTCAAAAATACACTTTCTTCTTTTATGAAGATGCATTCCTTTTCTTAAATTATGCAACATATATATATAAATAAATATAAATAGCCACAGGTGTTGTTGTCTGGCAATAAGTTTGTTTCCCAAATACATGGCATCTTTGGCAAGTGTCTTCTACTGTGGCCTCACGTTGACCAAAGCCTTGTAAGTGGATTTGGTGGATGCAAACTGTGTGCATGTGTGTGTAACTGTCCTGACATCACATGAGAGTTGTAAATTAGTGCCACCATTATACAAGTGGTGCCCATTTCCGTTATTCTGTAAAAAAATGTCTGGTCATGGAGAAATATTACCTTATTTGTAAACAGGTGAAAGTTGACAACAGAAAAGGCATCCAACTAGAGAAACTACTAAGGTTGCTGAGCCAGAAGTAGTTGCTGTTGCTGCGCCATATTGTAATGCTCCAATGTCTGGGTTTGAGTCTCCTGGGGTTCAAGGTAGCTGCATAGTCCCCATTAGGAAGAAGCCACAGGAATTTGATGGTAAAGTGTCTTGGGAAGCCTACAGAATCCAGTTTGAGATGCTGGCTGACCAGAATGATTAGGATGAGAGGCAAAGAGCCGTTCAGCTTGCCACCAGTTTGAAGGGGCCTGCACTGGAGGTGCTGGGCCAGCTGTCAAAAGTAGACAGGGGTCATTACTTGGCACTGGTAGAAGTTCTTCAGAGGAAATATGGCACTATGTGCCAGAGCGTAATGTACAGGGCATGCTTCCACACCCATGTCAGGGCTAGAGGGGAGTCCCTACAGCAGCTTGCCCAGGACTTGGAGAGCACGTTGCATAAAGCCTACCCTACAGCTACCCCCAACCTCTTGTCTCTTCTTTTGAAGGAACAATTTATAGATGCTCTGGACAGTGCAAATCTCAAGGTCCAAGTGAGATTCAGTGCTACATCTAACACACATACATGTACTACATGTAAGAAGCACAGTATTTTAAACAAAATGTCACCTTCAAACAATGGAAAATATTTTCATTAATCTCTTTGCATTTAACTTCTTCAAATCATGCTAAGAATATCACATCAAAACAAGATCAGAAATTTAATTAAAAGTTTCTAATATTACAAAATATATAAGCTTCTAACATTAGAAACAGACAAGAGATTATATTTTTCCCAGAAATTAGACAAGATAACAAAACATTAAATCTGGAAGTAACAAAAAGTCCATTCTGATATTCTATTCCTCAATTAGATATCACACATATTTAAGAATGATTAGCACAAAGTCATTTTGTTAATAAAAGCAATAAAAGAACTGAAACTTTAATATCAACTGATCAGAGAATGTAACTCTGTGTGTGTGTGTGTGTGTGTGTGTGTGTGTGTGTGTGTGTGTGTGTGTGTGTGTGTGTGTGTGTGTGTGTGTGTGTGTGTGTGTGTGTGTGTGTGTGTGTGTGTGAGAGAGAGAGAGACAGACAGACAGACAGACACATACATGCATGCATGTACATGTCAGTTGGTGTCTCCTCTTGATATCATAAGATTGCTGTGTCACCATCACACAAGCAGTGTCTTTTGTATCCATGACAGCATGCTCATTACTAAGGAAATATTACTTTACTTGGAAACAGCAAGAATTGATGACAGGAAGGGCATCTGGTTGCAGAAAAATTCACAACAAATTCTGTCTAGCCCATATGGTCATGAAAAATTGGCCATTAAAACAATGGTAGTGATGATACATGCATATATCCATACATGCATACATAAATACATACACACAGGATGACAACTAGAGGAAAATGTGCTCAATGTTTTGAAACTGAAAGTAGTAGTTGTGTTTTGAAAAGTTTCATAGTCTCAAGGTTAATGGATCAAAATTATAGCAGATATAATTTTTCAGGCTATAACAGAAACTAAATGGCTTGAGAATAGTGTTGGAATAGAGAATGCAAATAGCCAGTCATTACGTCTGTGTTTGATTTTAAATGATATGTGGACAAAATATTTCTTTCATATACCACACAAATTATTCATATTTCATTCCCATGTGATCCCATGTATAACCAATGAATCCTCCAGATTTTTTTCATATACTGCTATGTCAAGAAAACAACATTCTGCAGTAAATTAGGTTTATACAGTACAGTTTAATGATAGACTTATACCAGGGACTACCAAACGTAACATTGAAGATACAGCATAGAAGGATGAGGCTAGCTGAACACTGCATCAGACACCAATAAAATTGCTAACAAGCTAGTGCTCTGGTAACCAACAGAAGGAAGAACCAGGAGAGGAAGGAGGAAGACAACTTATATCAACAACTTGCTGGAGGATACTGGGATGGAAGGGGTACAGGAGCTGAGGACCATTATGGAAGATTGAGATGAATGGGGAAAATGTGTAAAAACAGTTTGGGGACGTCCTATGAGATGACCTAGATAGATTAATGATAGATTATAAAGCAATATCTTTTATTCTTGCATACCAATAACAAGCCACGCATATTGGGCACATGTCTAAGTAATGCAAAGACAAGCAGAATTATTATAAGATATTTCTTTGAGCTTGAAATAAGCTATTGTATTTTATTAATAATTAGATACAAAAGTTAGTGAAAATTGTTGAGAATAATAGTGGTTTACGTTTTTCTTCTTTTTATCAACTTCTAATGCAAAATCAATACAAATACACAACTTTATGATTAAACCTCTTTGATTCACTCCAGGAGCCTTTGTGTTGTAATAGCCATTTTTATTCTTTTTATTTTTTATGATTAATGTTTGATTAAGAAATTTCACTTGTAGTGGTACACCCTGTGCGGTGATGGCATTAGGAAGGGCATACAGCCATAGAAACCAAGCCAAAACAGACTATGGAACCTCGTGCAGCCCCTGGCCTTGCTAGTTCCTGTCAAACCATCCAACCCATGCCAGCATGGAAAACGGATGTTAAATGTTGATGATGATGATGATCAACTTAATCCTTTCCATTAGGTCAATCTACATTATTAAGTACGATTTACAATTCATATAGATAGATACATATGAATAAAGAAAAACAAAACAAGAGAATTTTACCTTTCTATACAAAGTGAAATTTCAAACTACCAAAAAAGACATTACACCTATCTTTTCAGCCATCACAGTCCAAAATCTTTCTTCACAGATTGCATAAATAAAATTAAACTTGTAGTCAAACAAATAAAATCAGACTATTTGCTATGAAGAATATATTTTTGATGTTACTTGTAACTTGCCTGAAGACCCTGTGTACCCACAGGCAAAAACTCAAAGTAACAAGAGACTTATTCAACTAAAATATAATATTATATATACATCTGTCTTTTACTTGTTTCAGTCATTGGACTGCAGTCATGCTGGAGCACCACCTTGAAGGGTTTAGTCAAACAAATCAATCCCAGTACTTTTTAAAGTCTAGTACTTATTCTACACAAACATACACAGGTATATATATAACTAAAGAAGCCCGTCATATATATATATATATATATATATATATATATGACAGGCTTCTTTTAGTTTCCTTCTACCAAATTGACTCACAAGGCTTTGGTTGGCCAGGGGCTCTAGTAGGAGATACCTACCAAAGATGTCATGCAGTAAGGAGTGAACCCAAGAAGCAAGCTTCTCACTGATACAGTCATGCTCATGCCTGCATGTGTGTGTGTGTGTGTGTGTGTGTGTGGTGTGTAAAGTAGAAGTGTGAGGCATAACTTTTAAACTGAATGTTACAAGCTAAAACAGTATTGTTTAATCATTTAATTTTATAAAATGTAAGATAGGCAAACTTATTTCTTTTTATAGGGCATTGATCTAATGAACAAAATTAAGGTTTAATATCAACTTAGGAATAACTGTTTAAAACTGGCATGTCAATTCCTAAAATGTAATGCAGACCTTGTCTTTTAGGTCAACAAAAAATAATTGTCCTTATATTCCTTCTGCTGTAATTGATCTTCAGGTGACAGAAAAGAAGTCCAACAACGCATCTAGATAATATTGCTACCTCAGCGTGAACATCAGAACTTGCTTGACAAGATTGGTACGCTGAACAATCCATTGGTGACAAGCAATTGAAGAAAATTAAACTTCAACCAATCAAAGGACTTCATATGATAGTTTCTTTGTAAATATGATAAAATAAATTGGTAGTAAATTAATTTAACAACCAATGATTGTAAAGAGCCACTCCCATGAGTCAATAAGCTTTAAATTCTATTAATTCCTTCAGTGTATTTATGTCACAGTAACTCAGTAAATAGTAGAATGCTAAATTGTTGCCTTTAAAATGAACTCCAGCTGAAATCTAAGAAAGAAACATGAACTATTTTTTTTAGATAATATCTTATGTGAATTAGTGAAAGCATGTGGCCTAGGGACTAGAGTGTTGCACTCAAGATCACAAGCTCATGCTTTTAATTCCTAGACTGGTCAATACATTGTGTTCTTGAGCAAAACTTCATTCTTACATTGCTCCAGTTTGCTCAGTTGTAAATTAGTAATAACTGGGAAGTGAACCCTGCAACAGACTGGTGTATCTCATTTAAGACATCATCAATCATCATCATCAATATCTAACATCTGTTTTCCATGCAAGAATGGGTTGGCTGGCTTGACAAGAATCAGCAAGGCCAGGGGTAACACCAGGTTCCATAGTTTGTTTTGGCTTCATTTCTATAGCTGAATGACTTTCCTAACATCAACCACTCCACAGAGTGTACAACTTGCTTTTATGTGGCACATCACCAGTGCTTTTTATGCAACACTAGCATCCACACCAGTACTTTTTAAATGGCACCTTGGTTTTAAGACCTCAATTTTGTTGTAGGCAAGTCTTCTTAAGTACAGCAATGCGCCATATATCTTGGTTCTCTGTCATCTCCTTTATAAGGCTCAGCATTTTGAGATCAGCCTTCTATACTTTGTCCACTTTTTTCCTGGGTCTCTCTCTTCCACATCTTCCCTCCACTTTAAGTTATCAGCACTTTTTTATGCAACTGATCTCATCCATCTGTACAGCATGATCAAACCAGCACAGTCTCCTCTCCTGCACACTTCAAATAATTCCTCTTATGCCCAACTTCTCTCTCAATACACCAGTGCTCTGTCACACATGCACACTGACATCGCACATTCAGCAGAGCATACCAGCTTCATTCCTCTCCAGCCTTCGCATGTCCTCCATATTCAGGGCCTACATCTCACTACAACATAGCAATGTAGTTCATACACATGCACCATCTCATAAAAACTTGAGTCAGTGTCACCCTCCCATTTGACAAGATGTTAGATAAATTTAAGGCTCTAAATTCCCACTCAATTACATTTCTGGATATGTGGTTAAGAACTTCACTTCTCAACCAAGGCTTTGGGCTCAATCCAACTGCACAATATCTTGGGTAAATGGCTTCTAATATAACCCAAGGCTAATTAATATTTTGTGAGGGAATTTCATAGATGAAAACTGAAAGAAGCCTATCATATATATATTCATCATCGTTTTAATGTTTGCATAGGTTAAGTGTAACTTGTTGAGGTAAATTGTCAATGGTTGGATGCTTTTCTTGTTACCAACCCTCGCGTTTCATAACCACACAGCTATGTCCAACAGCCAATTCTTCTTACTCAATCAACTGAATTCCCAAAGTACATAATTAGCAGTAAATATTGTAGCTGCATTTACACATGTATTAACATTACATTCACTTTACACCTGATTTCCATGCTGGCATTGGTTGGGTAGTTTTACAGGATCCAATGAGTCAGAGGACAACATTACAATATAATGTCTCAGCTTAACATGGTTTCTATAGTTGTATGCCCTTCCTAACACCAACCACTTTATAGAGCATGTTGGTCACTTTTTAGTGGAACCAACACTTAGCCATGCTAGTATAGAAAAACAGCTGTAAAATAAATGAACAAATATGTGTATGATTGTTTACAATCTGCATTGAGCTACAGCTACAAACAGTAATACTTTTGACATGTCCTGTCAATAAATCATCCATTAACTGTGCCCTTTCTAATTCCTCTGACATAAAAAACACATAAAGAAGAGCATCCAGTCATAAAAATCTTGTTTCAAATATCTTCTTATCTAAGCCAGGCTGGCATTGAAAAGCAGATATTAAATGAATGAATGAAATTAATAACTGAAGCTGATGGATTAGCAGAAATGGTAGAGCATCAAACAACATGCCTTGTATTCTGAGATCAAATCCTTCTTCGATCAACTGTCCTTTTTATCCTTGGAGGATCAAGGTCAATAAAATATATAAGTACCAATCAAATATTGCAGTTGATATAATCAGCCATGTGGCCTTGAGGCAATGTTATAAATGAAGATAAGTTTGTATTGGACAGAATAGTAAATATGAAGATGTATAGAAGTGCTTGAAATAGATACTTTTATATTTGAATGGCTTTGTATTCATTATTAAATCATAAAATTAATGAGTGATACTCATTTCATAATTCTTCCTGACTAACTCTCTCCACTGGCCACAGCAACTTCCACTCTCTGATCCCATTCATTCTCCTCATTCATAATTCCCTCCATATACTCCTTCCAAACTATTCCCCTGTCCTGCTCACTAAAATTCAACATTCCATTACTCTCCCTCAACATCTCTTTCATTATTTTCCATCTGGGTTCTCATCCAGCCCCAAGCTTCTCCTCAGGCCATTGGCCATCATAAGGCAAGTCATGCTTGCACAATCCAGGATGAGGGTTTGCACCTTCCTTTTTCAAGTACGCAAGTGCAGCCGACTCCAGCCTTTGGGCTGGCTGATGCCCATTCTCCTTTGCTATTATCATGAGGCTTTTTTGTAGCTGGATTTTCTACAGGGAGCATGCCGTTGCTTACCCCACAACCTCAGCTTTTAGACATGAGTTGTCCTGAGACCAAAGCCTCTACTATGTGGTGGAAAAACTAGCTCAGGAAGGCATGGACACTACTCCCTGAGACTCCTTTCAGAGCTCCCCTACCATCAAAGATATATTCTATTATTAAGTGCATCGTGTTATCCGTGACTGACCAGTCTATTTTACAAGAGAGTCTATCTAAGACTATGTTATCCAATGTATCCTGATTCTTTAAAGACAATAGGGTATAATTTAGAGAAGATTTGGCTGCAAGTTCTAGCAAGTCAGGCAACTTTGTAGAAACTCTCTCAATGGTCCAAGAAAAATAAGGAGAAATGGTGAGGACAATAAGAAGCTAAAACTGCTTATATCTGTTGCTATATCTATAAAGTAGGATTTAATCTTTAACCTTTTTACTATGGAAATCCGACACATCCACTCAAAATTTCATTGCCTTTAACTGTGAGAAGCAGTTTCATATATCAATCTATCATTTGTTGGGGAATGCCATGTTTGAAACCACTTTTTTGTTGAGATATATCAAGTTCACTGAAGCAACATAACTTGCAGAATATACTAATTCGATCTGCTAGTAGATATTTAGCCTCATTATTTGAATAACCATGAAATATAAGCTCACAGTTAAAGGGTCAGTCAATGAAGGGTGTGACTCCAGTCCTTGAATTAATTATCTAACCACTTTCTCAAACCTCCTCCTCCTCCCATCTAGTTTCAAATGACCGAAATGTTTGACCACTCATCTAACCATTTCTAGCAAAACTCAGATAAAATATCCAAATGATCAAAATGAATGAACTCACAAATATTGGGTCACAATTCAATCAGAAATGATTCCTTACATAGGCACAAGGCCAGAAATGTTATTGGGGAAGGAATAGTCAATAGAATCTTGATTAGTACTTTATTCTATCACTGCACTTTCCCACCCAAAAGAATGAAAGGCAAATATAACCTCATCAATACCAGAAATCAGATTGTGAAGGGCTGTAACTATATACTTTTAGAACACAAAGAGCTGCAACTAAATACCCAAATGATTCTACCATCCCACTGACCTATATATTAGTGCAGACATGTCTTGACTGGTTAAGGAACTCACTTTACAATCAAATGGCTTTGGGTTCTGTTCCACTGCACATTAGCTTGGACAAGTGTCTTCCACTATAGTTCCAAGCCATCTAATGACTTGTGAGTGAACTTGACAGAAACTGTGGAAGCTCTTCATGTGTGTGCGCATGCGCACATTTGCATGTGTGTCTGTGCTTGGCCTCCCTCCTCTACCACTTGACAAGCAGTTTTGGTCTACTTATATCCCTATAACTTAGCAACTTGATTAAAAAGATCAATTACCAGACTTAAAACAAAAAACAAGTACTGGGGTTGATTTGTCCAACTAAAACTCTTCAAAGACTTAAACAAGTAAAAGAAGATAATCACAAATAGTAATTAATGTTAAAAGAAAGCCCATTACTCAGTACGTCCCTATCTATTAAACTGGTTACATGTTTGAGTTGCTTTAAAATAATCTAAACTAGAGAAAATTCAATAGCTCCAAAAATCTTCACAAATATAGGAATGTGCAGAATCATACTGCTTATGTTAGCTTTCATGAAAAGTCAAGTTACAAAATGCAAGAAGAAAATGGGGAAAAAAAATTATCACTTGCTTATCTGCAGTTTTAGAAATTTCTACAAAGCTAAAGTAAAAAATAAAAAAAAGTTAATGAATACACTTATATTTATTAGGATATAGATTACAGGTTATTTAGAAAACAATTAAGAGTTTTGTGCTGATTATCTACATCTGTGACCATGCTGGTTCAGAAAGAGTTAATAAGTGTTTGACCTGGTATTTAACTCTGTGTGTGAAAAAGAGAGAGAGAGAGAGAGAGAGAAAGAGAAACAACTAGTAAAATGGCTGAGTTGGTAGTGGTTTGGAAGGATATGTTAACAGATTTATAAATGTCAAATCAAGAACTGACTAATATTAATAAAAATAAGAGAAAAAGTGTGGCAAAGTATTTGTGGGGAAAAGCAAAAGTCAAGTTTAACTCTAGATACCTTAAGTATGTCAGGCTAAACTAAGCTTCAAATAGAAGAATAAAAAGAATTGACATACCAAGAAATCTATGAAGCAAAACAAATTTTATTTACTTTTTCGTTTGCAAACCACTTCCACAGTGAGTCACTCCTAGAACATGCTTATATCATTGCACCTGTTCAGTTTTGAGTGTGTGGGTGTTTTGTTGAACTGGACAGAGATTTATTGAAGAAAAAAATATATCTATTCATTCAAACAAGGAGACATAAATGCTGAAATGTCACTTAAGAGATTAAATGAATGTGTGTGTGTGTGTGTGTGTGTGTAATGTGATATGATGAATATAAATGAACAAGTGGGTGGGCACCTGTGGTGATAGATGTTCAATTTTATAGTTAATTGGGAAAGCAATCTGTATTTAAAGGGATTAAAATGCATGTCACTCTTTATTATATAATAAAAAATAATTTTACATATAGCTAAATACAATTTGTACATGTCATTTTCTATACATTTCTATTCAATATTCAGCTAACTAAATGGCCTCACACTTTCTAAGTAAATTCCAGAATATATAGATAGTGAAAGTATCATTGCAGCTAACTGCCTTTGATATGTATGTTAAGAAAATCAACAAGGAGAGGGACAGACAGACAAGCAGAGAGAGAGATTGCTATTTATATAAATTAGTCCATAAGACAATACCTGTCTCCTTTCTTGACATTTCGGTCAGCATTCATCACTCCACTCTTACCACCTCCACCCACTACAAACACACAGACTCACACTCATACTTCAACTTCTCCTCCTCCCACCCTAAACACACCAAGCTTTCCATCCCCTATTCCCAATTCCTCCATCTATGCAGGATCTGTAGTGATAACCATGACTTTGAGACTCAGTCTCAACTCATGGCTTGCCATTTCATCCTACGTGGATATTCCCTCACCACGATCCACACCGCCCTTGCCAGAGCACATTCCGTGGACTGTGCATCTGCTCTCTCCCCCAAACCCGCCCTGCCATCTCCCGCCTTCCTTTTCCCCTCACCTACCACCCCACCACCCTACCTTTCCAACGCACCATTCTCTGAGCTTTCCGGCATCTCCAGTCTGACCCCTCCACTTCACACATCTTCCCTAACCGACCCCTCCCCTCTTTCAAACGAGCCCACAACCTACGAGACCTTTTGGTCTACAGCTTCTTCCTCAACCCAACCTCCCAACCTGGCTCATTCCCCTGCTCCTGCCCACGCTGATATACTTGCCCTTACCTCTCCAACACCACCCTCATCACCGGCACCCATCATCGACCCTATCACATCACCGACTCCTTCACCTGCACTTCTACCAATATCATCTATTGCATCTCCTGCTCTCTCTGCCATTCTCTGTACATCGGATAAACAGGACATCGCTTGGCTGACCGGTTTGCGGAACACCTCCAAGACATCCACCTTGGCAATGACACCCCGGTCTCATGCGATTTCTGCTCTACCGGTCACTCTTTGCAACACTTGTCCGTGTTCAGATTGTCCTTGCACAGGGGCCATCCGGACTCCCGTTTGCACCGTGAACAAGGATTAATCTTCTCTCTTTGCTCCTTTGCACCACATGGGCTCAACTCTCCTCCCCTCTTCATCTAACCTCCTCCCCTTGCCTCTCTACCCTTCCCTCCTACTTCCTCCCACCCACCTCCCCCTCTCTTGCTCCGACTCCTACTTCTCTTCACCCCTACTCTCTTTCTCTCTTCTCTCATACCCACCTTCCCCTTCCCCCTTCATTGTCAACCCTCCCTCATAAGCCCACTCCACCCCTACACACTCCTCCCCCACCTTCCCATCCCACCCCATCCTATTCCTTACACCCTCTCCCACATACTCCACCTCTACCCCCACCCCCTGCCTACCCACATACCCCACCTCTACCCACACCCCACTCTCGCCTCCCCCCTCCCAACACCATCACACCACATCACACTACACCATACTGCACAGCACATCACAACACACCACCATGCACACACCAGCACTGACCAATTCCCATCCCCACATTTTCACACCTACACATACACACACATCAAGATTACCAGCCCTCTTTCACACGCACACCTTCGTTTTGGGATTACTATTACCTTGTTATCTTACTTTCTTCTTAGCTCTCCTGTGTGACCCTTCTGTCAAGCATTCACCATGATAGATCGCTAACCACTACACACATTTTTTCTCTCCTTGTTTCTTTCTGTGGAAGAGCGTAGGCTCGAAATGTTAAAGACTTTTTCAATTCCCAAGCATTATACTAATACATCTGTTTGTTTTCTACATCACCTGTCTTCGTCTTTTGTTTTTTTTTGTGAATTCTCCCTATATGTATATATATATGTATGGGTACAGGACATCACCAATGGTGCAAATGACAAGAAATTCGTAAGCAACGAGGAGAAAATGGAAAACAGGACAAGTAAACACAGAAAAAGAACCCTTCATCAGTTGTCAGCTGTCTATCTCCTTATTTCAAGCATTCAACAACAGTATGAATCTTTAAAGACAGTTGCTCCCATAAATTCTAAAATAAAATTTAGAATTTATGGGAACAACTGTCTTTGAAGACTCATATTGCTATTGAATATATAAACCGTCTATATATATATATATGTATGTATGTATGTGTGTGTGTATATATATATATATATATATATATATATATATATATATATATATATATATATACACATATTATTTATTATTTATCATTTAATTGAACGTGACGCATCCATTTCCAAGTAAGTATATACATATGTATATTTTCAGTAAATCATAAATCTAAAAGAGAAGCACACTAAGTTATAGAGCAGTAGAGTACCAGCCATATCTATCTTTATATACATATTATTAACGGGCACAATACATGTATTTAAGCGCTACTAATAGTTTCATATGTTGAGAATTACTCAAACATATTCTTCAGGCGCAAACCACATACTATAATGAACTAAAAACAACCTGAATAATAGAAGAAACACAAGAAAAAACTGAGAAGGCAGCATATAGAAAATGCAGAAAGTATAAAAATGGAAAACGAGAAATGGAAAATGAAAACACAAAAATTAAAATGTAAAAAATAAAAAGTAAAAAGGTAAAAGAGCTATCCTCCTTCGATCTTAAATGATAAGGCTGGAAAGATAGCAAGTTAGCCAGGAATAGGTGGTATTTTCCAATTCTTCAAAGTATATATTTATACATATGCTTGCAACCACTGAAAATTTCTGACCTGGAGTTCAATCGAGAGTTAAGGATCTTAGATCTGAACAGGATCTGTGGTCTTTCAGCCAAACAAACCCTATATTTATTAGATCCATTAACATAAGGTATGGATTTATCAATTACTTTCTATTTAATCACATGGGTTTCTTTATCTTTCAAACTATTTAGCCAACTTAGTAGCTTTACTTTTGTCCCTGTGTCAGAAAGGAGGCTATGTGATTGGTATTAGCCTAATATAGATCTTATCAGTTGTATTATTATTTAGGATTGCAGTAACTTCTGCTTCATATATGATAGATTTAATCTTACATCGTTGGTCAAGTGGACAAGATCCTGGGTTGTGACAGTTGCAACTGGATTTAGGGTCTTGGTATTGACCGCTTGTAATGATACTCTTCATATTGGGGCAGCAGCTACATGATAATTTCACAGAACGCCTATCAAATATTTTTCTGTATCTGTGAGTTGCTAGAAAGTGTTTGTCTACGAGATTCAGGAATCTTTTACCTATGCTAGTTTTTATATTAAGGATTTTCCTTGACCTATTTTTAGGTTTCTTATTTTTATTCTGATTGATACAAGACTGGTTATATATTACATTATCTTTGACGTCACTAGATCTATTATCAATATTTTGATTATTATTAGAGGGATTATATATTTATTTATCTTTGAAGCCACTATTGGCTAGGGCATTGTTATAATAGGGGATAACTTCCTTGAAAATTTCTTTACGAGAGGTTAAACACTTTGTTACTAATATTAGCTATCAGTTCTATATTTAAGAGATGAGGAATTATGCACATTATTTACATTTGACGGATATTTGTCCTTATCTAATTTGTTAACACAACGCTTCGGTTGATATACCCTCTGGCCTTCCTCATGTGTCTTGAGGAAATTTCGAACCTGGGTTCTCATTTCTAAGGTATTTTTCGATGTTGTTGTTATTATTATTATTATCGTTATCATTATTCAGGTCACTGCCTAGAATCGAACTCGGAATCTTGGGGTTAGTAGTTCGCGCACTAACCACTACGCCAAAGGCATATATTAATAATAATAACAACAACAACAACAACAACAACAACATCAAAAAATACCTTAGGAATCAGAACCCAGGTTCAAAATTTCCCCAAGACACCTGATGAAGGCTGGAATGTATATCAGCCGAAATGTTGTGTTAACAACAAACAAGAGGAGGACGAATATCCGTAGCCCTTCGTCGGAAAGATGCAAAGTTCGGAGAATGGAAGAACGGAGAAAGAGGAAAATGGTACCGATGCCCACGAGGTTACATTGTGAAAAGACCGGAAGAGGAGGTGGTGGGGACCTCAATTCTTCTTTCCCCTTCGGACTCAACGCAGCCCCCTCCTCCTTATGACTCTCCCCTTTACGTCTATGCAACACTTTTCTTTATTTTTATTTTTTTACCCACCCACCCCCTCATCTGCACCTCCTGCCGCGAAGTTGGTTCATCTGGGACACTTGACAGAAAGAGGTCCAGCTTTATTTTGAAGATACCTACATCCACCCCATGCAGGTCTCTCAGGTCCTTCAGGAGGATATTGAAGAGCTGTGGACTTCTGAAGCCCAGGCTATTGCAGTATCTTGTCCTACATCTTGATGGCAAATTTGGAGTCCTTGGCACTATGCAGTGGCGTCCAGTTCTAGTATTTGTGTAACTTTCGATGCCAAAGTTTGGGACAAGTCCTTCAAGGATCTTCCAGATGTTTATTATGGCATATCTTTCTCACCTACAATCTATGGAATAGAGTCTTAATCTCTTGAGTCTTTCCCAATAGCTTATATGCTGCATAGAGGCTATCTTCTTCATGTAGCTTCGTTGGATTGCCTCAAGTTCTGAGATTATCTATAAATATATATATATATATATATATATATATATATATATATATATAACGGAGATGTACTTGCATAGCAAGTGACCTGATCTGAGATCGTGGGCTGGAACGAAAACAATTGCAGCGTGGAAGGTGTTTATAGGCCATTTAAGAAACATACAAAAATCGTTAGATTCACTTCAACATTTAAATTTAATTTGCCAAAATATTTTGGTCGCTTTGAGACCGCAACCTGTTCCCTGACAAAATTCCATGCTGCACAGAATTTTGTCAGTGAACAGGTCGTGGTCTCAAAGTGACGAAAATATTTTGGCAAATTAAATTTAAATGTTGAAGTGAATCTAACGGTTTTTGTATGTTTCTTAAATGGCTTATAAACACCTTCCACGCTGCAATTGTTTATATATATATATATATATATATATATATATATACACATGACAGGCTTCTTTCAGTTTCCGTCTGCCAAATCCACTCACAAGGCTTTGGTCAACCCAAGGCAAGATACAGTGGGACTAAGTCATGTGGTTCAGAAGCAAACTCCTTACCACACAGCCATAGAAAATAAAAACAAAGCCCTTTTCACAGTGTAGTAGATTGGCAGATATGTAAGAACATCAGGCAAGATACCTTGTTGCAGGCATTCCAGCCTTTTGCATTCCAATTTCAAATCCTGCTGTGGCCTACCTGGGTAGTAGACTTAATCTGTTGTACACTTTAACACTACCTGGCACCTTAAGTACCTTTAGCATTCACGTCAGATCACCAGTTTGAAGATGCATATTTCTTCCCTCCTTCCCACCAGTTCCAAAGACCTTCTAAAAGGCCTGACTAAAAGATTTTTTCTTTAATTGCTTTAAATTTCAAGTAGTATTTCTTTTCATCTGATAATTAATCAATTTATATTTATGAATTGAAATAAAACTTACAAAAGTGAGAGCAGAGTAAATAAAAGGTAAAACAACTGTGGTGATTCACATGAAGTAAACTTTTTAAATTTTCCTGATCATATGCAGCTGACTTCAAAAGCAAAACAGTCTGTACCAACTCACACACTGACCAATAAACTTAATAACATATACTGACGTATATAAATAATACTGACGTATATAAATACTGAACAAATGTAGGAAGCAGAGAGAGACAGAGAATAACTCCAACACAAATTCATCAGCAGCAAGAAGAAGCAAACAAGTTGAAGGAAAGTTAAAATAAAGTAACAAATACCATGCTTGAATACAACAAAGCTTTGTAATGGCCCAACTGAATAATTTTAGAGAATAAGAAATTCTTTTAGTCACTGTAAAATTACATACGCTGTGTTGTTGATGTCATAAGAATTTTTTAACTTTCAAGAGAACATGTTTTTTTTTTCCTGTCTTTGACCAAACACTGGATTTTAGAGCACATAAAGCTAAAAAGCCTTTTGAAAAAAAAAATCTTTGAAGGAGATATGAGAACACCAACAGGTATGACAATATGCATTAGTGCATACATGCATGTGTGCTGCATATATGTTCTGAACACAATTCTAAATATGTGAGATTTAGAAACTCTTATGAAATATTAGAATATATATATTTCAGTATATATATAAAAATCCCCAAAAGGTTTCAGTGTCAGACATTGTGCAAGAGCAAAATTCCAAATGCAATAATGACAAAACACAAAAATTAATTTTATGATTCATTATTTTCAACTCAACAATTTCACTCAAGTGCCTGGGTTGATCGTGTTTTGGACTGCCAACTAAAGAATCAACAATTTGTCTTCTCATTAGCATTAAACTAAACTCTGGCCACCAAAGCACATATTTCCCTGGTGTTTATGCAACATATGATACATATAGTCAATTTTTTTTTTGACCACCAGATTAACTGGGAACTTATGAAAGGAAAGCTTTATATTACTAGAACATATGAAACAAGTGCTAGCTAAAAATCTGAACACGTGCATGGACATATGACAAACTTAAGAAAATTATTTGGAGAGGCAAAAGGTTAAGTCATCTCCTTAACTCCACCACTTGGCATAGTATACACTGTTACAAGCATAAAGACAAGGTCTTTGGTTTGAGAATACCTTCCTCCCTACCTACCATCAGTACTGAAGTTCCTATAAGTGTTATGGGCACTGCCTTCCCACCTGACTATACAATAAAAACCAAAAGACAAATTGAAGTTCAACAAAATAGCACAACACAATAACAGTAATCAGACCAGAACTTATGAAAATATAATTAGATGCTTGACAAAAGGAAAACATTAATAAATGTTGTGATAAAGTTAGTGAGGGCAGAGATAAACCAAGGGAAAAATAACTTAAGAGAACTATTGATGATGTACATAAGCAGAAATAAATTTTAAAAAAAGTTTAAGTTAATTAAATAAGAGAAATTCATGAGCCATAGCAATTAGAAAGAAGAATATAGGACAGCAAAGTGGGAGTGTTTTGTCAACTAAACCTGTTCAATCCATTCTTTAATAAAAAGGAAAACAACCAATGCAGTTTTCAATGGGTGCTATTTTGTATGTTTTTTGCTTGCTTACTTATTCACCTTCTAAACTTAGTATTGAAGTTACTCAAAAATATCTAAGTTATAGATCTGTGTTATTTCATATATATAAAAGATTCATATGAATATTTAAAAATATTATTAGAAATATATTAGAAATATTTTACATCTGAAATTTTTCCAAATCATGCGTCTTTAATAAGTGCTACTTGTATCAACTATCAATTGTCCAAAATAAAAAAGAACAATATTCTAGAAAAAGAAAGGACAGTATGTCACTGTTTAATCTTTCATTGGTTATATAATACAGTCTGAACTGATGGCTAGTGTGTTGGTCACTGAAATATCAATATTTCATAGTTAAAACAATGACTGCAGTAGACAAGTTGATTGTTAGTTTTCATAAGTCAATGGCAAAATATCTTACAACATAACTATTGTAATAAAATATAAAACTACAAGAACAAAAATTAGGCTTTACTCAGAGAAATACAGAAAAATGTAGTTTAGAACTTACAAAGATTGGGTAGAAGGGGAGAGTAAGAATGGGAGAGAGGAAAGATATAGGATGGAGGGGAAAAAGGGGGAAGATAGAAAAAGAGGTCAGTATGTGTGTATGTGAAAATGCAAAAAAAAACCTTATCGTTACATAAACCAATTATAGATAGACATAAATATTTCAACTTTGTCATTTTGATGTATATAAAAATAATAAAATGAAATTCTCTAAAGAATTCACAGATAAAATATTACCAGTACAAAAAAGAATTTTCCTCAAATTGTATTAAGCTGTACAAGTGTTATTGCCCCACCTCATCCCACTTTCTCCTCCCCCAGTCCATTTCACTATGTCTAACAGCTAAATCGCC
This sequence comes from Octopus bimaculoides, assembly GCF_046866305.1. Classification (NCBI taxonomy): domain Eukaryota; kingdom Metazoa; phylum Mollusca; class Cephalopoda; order Octopoda; family Octopodidae; genus Octopus; species Octopus bimaculoides. The sequence continues at coordinate 48,637,792 of NC_142937.1, read as the reverse complement.
CTCAACTTACATCTTACCATCTTAAGACTATGGAAACTTAACTATTTGAACCTGCAAGTACACTTTAGCAGGTGCAAATTCATTTGACTATATCCCTAAAAAAATGCAAAAGTGGGCAGCAACATTGGTTTATGTGTACAACTCTCTAACTGGCATTTTCCAGAGGTACAGTCAAATGAAATCATACCTGCTAAAGCACAATTTCATTTGACTATACCTCTAGAATATAACAGTTACTTACCTATGGTTGCCATTCTTGTAACAAAGACAAAATTAGATAAATTTTAAGGATTCTTTTCTTTGTTTTTGATAAAATAAAACTAAATTTTACAATGATAGGAATTCATCATAACTGGCAACATTTGACTTATCCAAACTTGACAACACCCATTTTATTTATTTTTTTTTTTAAGAATTACTATCACTAGGTACAGGTGTGGATGTGTGGTAAGAAGATTGCTTCCCAACCACATGGTTCCAGGTTCATTCCTATTGCATGGCACCTTGGGCAAATGTCTTCTGCTATAGCCTCAGGCTGACCAAAGCTTTGTGAGTGGATTTGGAAGACGGAAACTAAAAGAAGCTATATATATGTATAAATATGTATATACATATATATCTATGTGTGTATGTCTTTGCGTCTGTGTTTGTGCCCCCATCATCACTTGACAACTAGTGCTGGTGTGTTTACAGTTCAGTAAAAGAGACCGAGAGAATAAGTACTACACTTAAAAAAATTTTAAACAAGTCCCGAGGTCAATTTGTTCAACTAAAACTCTTCAAGGCAGTGCTCCAGCATGGCCACAGTCAAATGACTGAAACAAGTAAAAGAATGAAAGAAAGTAAAAGAATTATATCATCATTGGTTTGATTTCTTATATTAAAGATTACTTTAATATCATTAGGTGTATCATTATACATCTAACTTTTGAGTTTCTAATATTTTCTCTAACCATCACTTCATGACAAGATTTTCCCCTCAACATCTCTATCCCACACTGCTCTACAATTTCTGTCATGTAAAAAGCATACTGTAAAGTGATTGGCATTAGGAAGTGCATCCAGCTGTAGAAGCCAAGCAAAACAGACTATGGAACTTGGTGTGGCTTCTGGCTTCGCCAGCACCTGTGAAACCATCCAGCCTATACCAGCATGAAAAATTGGCATTAAATGATAATGATTCTCAAGCAGTAACCAGCAAAGCAAACCCTTTTTACCTTTCCTTCTGTAATGGTGCTCCCAACTTTAAAAAGCTTATTGTATAATGTATGTTGTTTACGTAAACACTGATACTTTTAAATTCAACTCAGTTGCATAATAGAGTTTATCTCTAAGATTCATTTTATATATTCAACAGATCATCATACAGAACTTGTTTCCCTGCCAGTCTCCTGCTTTTACTGCTTAAATCTCACTGTTATACATGTTATACCTCTTAGTCTAACACATTACAATTTATCTGCTAACTAAAGAAATACTTTGCAAGTTGTTCTGAACCCAGTATATGTTAGATCACCAAAGTAACAGAGTTTGGCTCCTATCTTAAATAGTAATAAATTAGCCTTTGAGACATGTCTGAAGAACTACTAGACATCCTGCTTCTTATGCTATGTATTTATTGATTACATTCCATTCATAAAATAGCTCCAAATTACCACTCGTCTTTAAGGAACTTGATGAAGTTGGATTGTTAGACCCCTTGTAATTCTCAAACTTTAATTTCAAATTACTGATGTCCCATGAGTAGCCTTCTATTCAAAGGGTTTTTTAACCCAATATTTACAAGCTATTAATTATAGCTTTATTTGCTTCAAGATCCACCATTCTAAAAAAATTATTCCTAATTATAGAATTACCCAGTTTTAAATCTTTTAAAAGGTTAGAATTAAAAGAACTGTGTGTAAACAGAAATGAAATCAAAAACCTCAAATCAAAATTATTTATTTTAATGTAACATTCTTGAATCTACGAATTAGAATTTTATAGTTTCTCATCAACAATTTCCATTCACTGTATGATCCTAGACAAAAAAGATATTCACAGCATGCATGAAGTTTATATATATGTGTGTATGTGGGTGGGTGTGTGTACATGCACACACTGAATTTCAAGAATGAATAATCAACACCAAGATGGTAGATAACTCTTTTTAAAATATATGTTAATTTTCTGGAACCTGAGGTTTCATGCCCACAAAATTATCAATTTTTTCAACCAGAATTCATATCACAAGTGATAGTCCACCATTATATGATAGCAGTGTGTCACTTACGATTTGAATTCTAGTTGAAAAATTGTTGATTTTTGTTAGTATGAAACCTTGGTTTCCAGAAAGTTAATATAAATTCTATTAAAAAGTATACATATATATTTGTTGATTTTATCTGCCAATTTTCAGCTCAAATTTTTTCAGTAACCACATATTTCAAGTCACTACATGTTAGCATTATAATGTCAAACATTGTTCCACATGACAATATTAGTAAAAAAAAAAAAAAGAGAGAGAGAGAAAGAGAAAGAGAGGGGGGAAATTATTTATAAATTCTGTTGACAAAAAAGTTAAATGAGTTGTAAAACCTAATGCATACATTTAAAGACATTTTATCATTGCTTTATCCTTCATCTCTTCAACAACAGTTGGGAGCTTCTATGTTGTTCCTTAATCAGAAATAGCAGCAGAATTTCCTTCAAATCACACTTTGTCTTAAATAAGAAAGATACACTAGACTATGTAGTCCTTGATATACAAAAATACAACTAACTGCAAGAATATTTTCGATTACAGGTCTGCTTGATCAGGACTGATGTTGAGGCCAAACAACGTTTTACTACAAAAATGTACTCAATCTTTCCTAACAGTTAAGCATTAAATCTTCAAAAGAAAATACATTCATCAACAGTCGCTATCTAGAACAGGTGCTATCTAGAACAGGTGCTATCTAGAACAGGTGCTATCTAGAAATAAAAAGAATGTTAAAAACATTAAAAAATAGAGAGATCCTCATAAAGAATACTTCAAGAATCTCCAGATCTAAGATTTACATCGAAAACTAAAAGAAAGTTAAACTACAGCTTCCAGAGAAAGTAACATTAAGCTAAAATGGGCAGATAGTTCCCAGGTTTTTACTCAGAAAGAAAGAAAAAATCAATTCCTCTACATTTTATTTTAATAGTCTACAAATGTAGGGGTTTTTTTTTTTTTGTTTTTCTGTCTCCATCACCTTTATCTATGATGAATTTCTCAGAAAATTAAAAAATGCACTTCTTTTTTTTTTTTTTTTGTGCAATGGCTTAAAAGCTATCATTTGAATTACAATGAATGTGGAAGGGGGCACATTTGTTTCTTTTTCTTCCTCATAAATAACTCACTGGATTGGCAAGCCTACATTTTTTTCCCCTGAACACAAAGAGTGAGTTTGTTATCAAATCCTTTTTAAAACTGAAGCTACAATGAAAAGCCTGAGTGAATTTAAACAATACTAAAACTTCATTGATTAAATACTGTTTGAGAGAGAATGGGGTCGTGAAAGCAGGATAAGAGACAAGGAGAGAGAATCAGATAAAGTTAGAAATGAAAAAGCAATTGACATCTATCATTAAATTATTAATCAGAGGTTCCCCTGGTTAATATTCAGACAGCCCAATAAGTTTCATGATAGATATTAGAAACATTGGGCTTTAATTTTCTATCCCTCGCAATTAGCAAAAGTCTAGTCTGAAATATCACTTTCTTTCAAGTGGGTTTGGTTCTTCGTGTCAAATCATTTCAATCTGTTATTAGTCCTTTCATTCCATTTTTATCAATGTTTAATGGCTAACACACACACACATACATGCATGCATGCACACATACACACATACAGTGTAAGCAATGGTCACCAATAAAAAGCAACTGATGCAAGCCAGTTTCCACATCATGTCCTTACAAATTAGTTCTCAGAGGACTTCCAGTAATGGATAATGCGGTAAATATTTAATAACAATAAAGCAACAATCAAATTAGATAAGTGTATGTGTGTGTGTGTAAATATATATATATATATATAATTACATATATACTTTATCTATTACTTGCTTTAGACACTGGACTGCAGCCATGCTGGGGCACTGCCTAGAAGAGTTTTAGTTGAACAAAACAAACCCAGTACTTATTTTTTAAGTCCTGTACTTATTCTATTTTGTTGAACTGCTAAGTTATGAAAATGTAAACAAATACCAGTTGTCAAGCAGTGGGTGAGGAAAACATACACACATACAAACAGACAAATGAACTTTCAGTTTTTGTTAATCAAATTCACTCAAAAGAGTTTGGTCAGCATGGAACTATAGTAGAAGACACTTACCCAAGATACCACACAGTGGAACTGAACCTGAGATCATGTGGTTGCAAAGCAAGCTTCTTAACTGCACAGTCATAACCATGCATAATTATACACAAAGCAATAGGTCTCTACAAATGACTTAAAGACTCTTAAAATTTTACTTGCTGTCATTTAAAAGCATCAGCACATACAAATGAGAAGAAATTTATATTTTACTTTCATAAAACATCAGTAGCCTAATAAAAAAAAATGTTTAAACCTTATCCTTTGACTGAGCTAATATTTTAGCCAATATTAGGTAAAAGATAATTAGACAATTTATCCTGAATAATAAATATGAGAAAAAAATTAATAACCCTCATGGCTAATTTCAGTTTCCGATAGAGAGAACACATGAAATACTGTCTTTATTCGGTTTTTCATAGACTAAACTATATTCCCTTACTATTTCCTTACTAGATAAAAAGAGAGAAAACAGTTTAAATGGATTAATAAATAACTTTGTTAAGTCTGTGGAATATTTCATTAAAAAATAAAATTAAAATTCGTTGTCCATACATTTTGTTATATTACAATTTCTAAAAATTTCTAACCTATTTCTAATCATTAGAAACTTGGAATTTAGACACATCAAATAATTAAGTATAAATATGCAAGCTTCTTAACATCATTTGATATAATGAACTCCTTGTTTGTTGCTGGAGTTGCATTATGCTGTGTATTCTTAGTCAACTCACTTAAATATTTGAATGTCTTGGTGGAATAGATTTCAATCAATTAACTCATAAAAGACAACTGACTGATTTACCCAAGGGAGGAATTGTGCATTATCTGCTTAATGCTATAAAAACTCAAGATAAAATACTTCTCTTACAAATCAATATCAACTTTCCACAAAAAAAAAAATTTGTTCTAAAATGAAACTAGTTTTAACAAAATGTTCAGTTAACATTAAGGGATTACTAAAATGTGGGTCACATTTTAGTAATCAGTAGAAACACCAAGACATGCTAATATTACCAAAAGAAATAATGTGGATCCCAAAGTTAGTCATCCTACTAAAACATATTTACAAACAACATAAAACATAAAGAGTAGAAGTATTACAGTAAGGTTTTCTCTGTGTTTTATTTATTTATTTATTTATTTTGTTGTTTTCCTATTTTATAAACTCATTAGTGATATGCATGTTAATCTCATAGAGAAAGACAATAGTTCATCTAACAGAAGAAACAAATGAGAAGTGAAAAGAAATTTACTTTAACCTGTCCAAAGCATTTTCATTAGTTTGTCCTAAACATCCATGTTTGTTTTCAGACTTTTAAATAGCCCTTGTTTCATATGCTCTGACTAAAATAAAGTTTTCCATTCATAAATCCCAAGTCACACTCGCAGTCGAAAAAATTATGAATGTGTATCATATATAATGCATAGACACCAGGGAAATACATCCTGTGTATTACATGTAAAACACAGGAAAGGCAAAGGGATAAAGATGCTGTTTTTATGTTTTAGTAACCAGAAAATGTACATGTTCATAAAAAATGGATAATGTTAGTTACAAAACAATGTTCTAGTCAGGTAATCTAGAGATAAAAGTATGTGAGGAACCCCATTCATACAAGCTACCAGGCAGTACATTATATGATGAAACTGAAGTTATTGTAGATAACTGGAAGTGGTGTCCATCAATGGCATGTCATATGTAATGGAACAGTTTGTTAATTATACTGAAGTTATGAGAACTTTTAACAGTAGTAAATCTGGCAAAACAAGTACTGAACCAAGATTAAAAATATAATTTAAATTGATCCAAGAGGGAAAAATCTCTATAAGTGTTGTATTAGTTTCAAATATACTTTAAAAATAGGAAGTGTTCATTCAGTAAAAGGATAAGATAAAAGTAAATCAATATTCTAGTACAATAAAGCAAAGAACAATAAAGTAGAAATATTCAACAAGACATTTATATGCCTGTCCACTGCTTTAAACATACTCACTGACAAGCACACATTTTACATTTGATAATAACATCACATTTAATAATGTGATTTATGTAATTCATGAATAGAATTTGATCAACAACACTCAAATTGTCAGTCACAGGATATCAGAATGCTTCACTTAGCAAAGCAGAAAATTCTAAATTAAAAAAAAAAATTCAATTTATTTCCAATCAATCACAAGAACTTTGTTTTAAGTGTTTGACATGTCATACGAAGGTGATGCCGAAATCGCCTAAAAGAATTATCCATAGAAAAAAATTAAATCAATAACAAAAAATTGTTTATAAAAAAAATAAGTAAATTTAAACAAAATAATTACAATTAAGTAAACATTATCACAAAATGAAAAACCTTTTACTGTAATTAAAAAATATATCTCAAATTATGTGATAACTACAAACATATACTTATATATTTATTTATATATACAAACATACAAACAAGTAAATATGCACACGTGTGTGTGTGCATACATATATATATGTATGTACATGTGTGTGTGTGTGTGTGTGTGTGTGTGTGTGTGTGTATATGTATGTATGTATGTATACATATGTGTATATATATATGTGTATGCATATGTAGTAGCATAGCAGGATAGCTGAATTACATCCCTTTGCTGGTTAATGCCACCAGGTGATGTCGCAGCTAACACCTATATATTCCGGTGGTGGAGAGCGATCTTTCTCTCTCACCAAATGAACACCAAGGAGCACTGATCTCCGACCACAGACCACATGCATCTACCATTGTCCTAATGACGTTTGCCTGGCAGTCTTGTTATTACCGTCGTTCTAATGATACTTGCCTAATAGACTTCAGACCACTGTCATTTTCCTGCGTTATCATGGCGATTTGTTCAGCAACTAACTCTACCACCACAGCTTAAGAGACAATTGTAGAGTTACCAACTTTGTTGACACCTGCTATGAATTTGTAACAGTAAGTCCAAGCTATGAACTGAATATGTTTTCTGACTAAGCTTCACATAAGACACCGTACATGCATTTCTGATACCCTTGCAATTTTGTCCTGCAACTAGTTAGTGTTTACTTCTTATCCAAAGCATCCACAATGTGTTAATATTTGATTTCTTACATCGTGTGAAAAACTGTGTTTGTATCCTCTATCCCAAATAAATTTTATTTATCATTGTATGGAGTCTCATCTTACTTTTATGACAGAACAGTGTTACACAACCTAAATTTAGTGGAATACTACATGGATACCTCCACACCACTGAGTTTGGTGTAATGTCGTGCCTATACACTGCTAAATATATATACATACTAGCAAACACACCCATCCTTTGGACAGTTTAAGCTACTTTGGTGGTATTTTTTTTCTACCTAGAAGGTTTATGAGTAGCATGGCAATCTATGTTTCTGATTAAGCTAGGAACGATAAATGAAATTGAAGGTTGGCTATTGTGGAGGTCGTCGCACTTTAATGATCATAGAACATATAAGTTTGCAAGTGATGCAAAGTAGAGCTACTAAAGTATTTTGAGAGTAGATTACGGATAATGGCTACAAAATATAGTTGTTTTACATCAAAGTGAAATTTCTTGTCAGAAACAGCCACATAAGTGGTGTAAGGAAATTGAAGGAAGACATTGAAACTTCCCCTCTTGAGTTTATTTTATTCAACAGCAAAGGGAGCTATTTTGCAGAGAGATAAGCTAACAAAAGCCTCTTTATTCTGTCTTCCCACATAGCTTGCACATAAACTAACAGCGAATGCTACAAAGTGAAACTGGTATGGAGCTTTCTGAAAGGTATGTATAGCTTTCACTAGTGGAAGTAAAACTCTTATTTAAAGGTTGATTCTTTGGGACGAATCATACGTGATTGTTTAAAAAGGGCAAGAATGACAATGCTAAAATGTATTTGAAACAATGACCAACAGTTAAAATATCATAATGGATGGGTAAATAAGCATCCTTAAAGTGAAACAACAGTATCAAAGGTAAGCAAAGGTATCAACAAATACAAGACAGGGAAGTGAACAACTTTCAAGTAACTCAGAATAGGTAAAGGTAAGCTTACCAACGTTTAATGCAGTTTAAATATGTAGATTAAGTTAGTTTGGTATTGGACATTTTCATGTACAGTGTTCCTAGTGAATCACTGTTGTAGGTAGACAGTGGAAATAAATAGACAAAATCCTTTCAGTTTTATAAAAAGATTAAAAAAGTATGGAAGACCCTACATACAAAAAATCTATCTCCATTTATGTCCAATGACATGGGAGTTCTGGGCAAAATGTTATAGTGCTTGACCATCGCTGGGACATATATAATATGTGCGTAAAGTTTGATGAAAATCGGTTGAGAATTGTAGAAATGTAAGTGCTAGTCATTATACATGCACATACTGTGATTTATATAGGTGGACAGTGGAAATAAATAAGTAGACAAAATCCTTTCACTTCTATAAAAAGATTTTAAAAAGTATGGAAAACCTTACATACAAAAAAACTATGTGCATCTATGTCCATTTATGTGGAAGCTCTGGGCAAAATGTTATAGTGCATGACCATCCTTGGGACATATATAATGTGTGTAAAGTTTGGTGAAAATCAGGTGAGAATTGTGAAAAGGCATTAGTCATTATACATACACATGAGGATAGCTGTGTGAAGAGGTGTCACACCCTAACTGTGGAGGAAACCTATTGAAGAGGTAGACCCAGGAAGACATGGGATGAGCATAACCTTCACACGTTGGGCCTCACAGAGGCAATGACAAGCGACCAAGCCCTTTGGAGATATGCTGTGCTTGAGAAGCCAAGTGAGATCGTAGCCATGGTCAATGCCAGTGTCGCATAACTGGCCCATCTAAAAGTACTCTTCAATCGTAGGGCAATATGCTGTGCTTGTGAAGACCTGTGGAACCAAGTGAAAGCATAGTCATGGTTGATGCCAGTGCCGCTTGACTGGCACCCATGTCGGTGGCACATAAAAAGCACCATTCAAGCATGGCCCATGCCAGTGCCACCTGGCCAGCACCCATGTAGAAACCTTGCCAAATCAGATTGGAGCCTGGTGCAGCCTCCCAGTCCTCAGTCAAACCATCCAACCCATACCAGCTTGTAAAGTGGACGTTAAACGACGATGATGATGCTGATATGTATATATACACATGTATGTATATACACATGTATGTATATGTATATACACACATGTATGTATATATACATCATTTTTAGCATTGCATAAATATTGTAATAGAAACACTGGCATGTTGACAATATTTTGGTATTATTCAGTTAGATTTCAAGTCGCCTTCAAAGTATTACAAAGAACTTTGGCAAAAATCAATAAAATCTTGACCACTGGCCATTGTTGATTGAATTATTAAAACAATGCCAATGCACATGGTTTGGATAATTATCTAATCACCACATTTGGTGGAATATTTGTACTACTAGGCTAGTGATTTGATAATCACAAGTTCTAACCATGCATCAAGCACAATATTATGCCCAGAAGTAACACATTCCATGCTACTTACTTGCTTGTTTTAACCATTATTCAAACCCCTCATCTCATTCAATGGAGAATGATATGGAGTCTGGTTTGAATTGCAGGAGCTGCCAGTCCTCTATACAATCAAATTATAGTTTGGCAAAGTTTCCAAAACAGTCCAAGATCACAGAATATTCAGTTGGTTACCTGTGTACCACAGATCTGCTTAAGTAGAGCAGGAACCAATGAGAGAGCCTTTATAAGGATCACTGAAACTACTAGAAATAGCAACTAAATCTGCTAAGCTCACACCCTGTCTTCAAAAAAGACAAGGAGGTTGAGAGGATACCTTGAATAATATAGTCCTGAACAGTGGCAGTTCATGTATAGGCACTGTGAAACTGCAGCACCCCCTATTTCCTCTCGATATTATCAATAACATTCAATATAATGAATCCTTTTTTTCTTTAATTCTTTCTTTATACTTGCACATTATACAATCCTTAAGCTTAATGTCAGCAACCATTTCCTAGTTTATGAAAAAATTACAAAAATCCTTGTATAGAACTGTGCGCTTTACAGTTCCAGCAATGCAGTGTTTGACTGTTGTGAACATGCTCACATATCCGAGATAGGAAGCTTCACGTTAGGGAGAGGGAGCACTGTCATTCACGCACTGCTGGTGAATGGTAGTGTTTCTTTTTGGCTTCACATATGTTGTGTTTGAATGTGAATAAAGTGTAGAATTAGATTATTATCCTGCTTCCAGCTTCAGTGTTGCTGCCAGGACTTGAAAAATAAGGCCAATTTTCCCCTTATTTTGTGATTTAGTGAGGACTTTTGAAAAACAAGTGGGAATTCACAGCGGTCTTCAGTGAACAAATTAAACACTACCTGGCAGTGGCTAAAACGTGAACTGATCAAGTTTATGTATAAATATTCTTTCTATATATTTATTTCCTTTCACACAATATTAAAACAATGGCTAAAAATTTTCTGAAGCAGCACCCCACTAATTTTATCTACGAGCTGCCACTGGTTCTGAATACACTCCATTTTCCAGCACGCAAGTCAAATTCGTCATCATCAAGATCCCTTAACTGATGCAGCCAATCGTTGGGGCATCACTCCAGATGCTTTCATAGTCAGCCACCACCACTGGTCTCTTTTTTCTGTATACATAACAGGTTTGCAGTTTTGTGACCTGCCCAGTCCTTGAAGCTGTCAAACTAAGATTTTCCCTGTCTACCTCTCTTTCATCCTCACTCAACTGTGCCCTGAAGATTTTCAACAGGGAGTTGTGGCGAGATACATGACTACACCAGGCAAACTTTGTCTTTTTATCTGTGCAAGGAGTGTTTCCTGCCTGCTAGCACATTTGTTGACTTGCTGTCTTACAAAACTATTTGTTTTGTGCTTTATGTACAGGATGTGTAGCAGCCTCTTGAAGTACATGTGCTCAGATACCTGGATTTTTTTGCTCCATGTCAACTGTAAGATTCCAGTTTCTACACCCATACAGAATGCTCAAAGTTACCAGGGATTTGTACATTGAGTATTGTTGCAAAATTAATGGAATTGATTTTCTTTTCCATATGGTGTTCAGCTTTTCTTTTCCATATGGTGGCAGCAGAGGCTAAACTGAATTTTTGTTATTTCCTTTTGAGACCTGTTCTCCTTGGTCAAGGTGGATTCTAAGTACTTGGAGACGTCCACTTTGTCAAGTACTTCTTCATTCAGCATGATGTTGATTACTGTATTCTAATTGTTACTATTAACCAGGATCTTGCTTTTTTCTGAGCTGATCTCCATCCCATATGCTCCTGATACTTTTTCCAGTCTCTTGGTGAGCTTCTGTAATTCTACTTCACTGCTTCCTAACAGGTCAATATCATCAGCAAAGCACAGGTTGGAAATGGGCCATCCTCCAATGGAAACAGTGTGATGGCAGTCTTGAAGTGTCTTTTGCATGATGTTCTCCAGGAAGATGTTAAAAAGTACTGGAGAGAGGTGACATCCTTGCTGAACATCCACTGTTGTCCTGAATAATTCTCTGATCTTGTTCAAGAGAACTGCACTGCTTGAGTTTTCATACAGTGCTTGGATTACTTCGATGAGGTTGTTGCTGAAGAAGCAATTCTTCATCAGCTGCCACAACCCATCATGCCAAACATGGTCAAAAGACTTTTCAAAAGCGAAGTTGTGATAGTCTGGTGTTGCAGATGTTCCTCAGTGAGCAGTCTAATGTCAAATATCTGCTCCACATTACTCCTAGAATATGGAGGACCAAAGCATATCAAGGCACTAACAGTGATCTGTCAGAAGATATGGGAGTGAAGCAGTGGCCAAAAGAGTGGACCCAATCACTGGTAACATAAGAATCTGCTAGAATTGTAGAACAATCAGCCTAATCTGCTACCACAGCAAAGTATTGCTAAGAGTTCTAGTAAACAGACTTAAAGGGAAGGTCAAAGAAATCCTTACAGAAAAACAGGTAGAATTTAGGCTCAAAAGGAGTAATGTGGAGCAGATATTTACCAAGTTGAATTATTCAGATCAAAATTAATAGTCAAAAAAGATAGATCAATTTATACACCAAGACAACTTCAGAGGACCAAAATTTCCACATGAAATGCAGCAGGATTTGGAAATAGGGTGACGATGTTTAAATGTTTACACTATATATGTTACCTTGTACAGTACATTAAGATTGTATACAGTACATTAAGAACATACAATACATTAAGATTGGATGGTGAACACTAGACACTTTTGATCAAAGCCACATGCATTAATCTATGGCTTTTAATTACAACAATGGTTGGGAAACAAATATATAAAATATAAGTAAAATTAACTATTTATAACAAACTTAAATGATACTTTGAAAAAAAAAATGTTTAAACTATCTCACAGAAATTAATTCAGATAATAATAGTTTCAAGAAAATTATAGTTAATTTCTTGCAGGTGGAGTCTGTTAACAGAATTTATTGATTCAGTATAATTTTATGGCAATACAGTCTCCATCATCCACTAACAGAATAATTAACATTATATTTATCTGATGAAATTTTACTTGAGTAATTACTAAAAATCAATTTCATTATGCTTTTAATAATTATATGGTGGGGTGACTTTTTTCTCCAAAAGAGCAATTAGTGATATGTGGAACAGTTTGTACTGAAAATTTGAACCAGAGTCACAAGCCCAATTCAACTCACAAGAATAAATAAAATTGATCTAAGTGTGTGTGTGTGTGTGTGTGTGTGTGCGTGCGCGTGCGTGCGCGCGTTTGCTTCTTTTTAATATTTACTTTTTATCTTTTACTTGTTTCAGTCATTTGACTGTGACCACACTGGGGCACTACTTTAAAGAATTTTTTATTGAATGAATTGACCCCAGTACTTATTTTCTTAAAAGCCTGGTACTTCTTCCATTGGTATCTCTTTGCCGAACCACTAAGTTATGGGGATGCAAATACACCACCACTGGTTGTGAAGAAGTGTTGGAGGACAAACTCAGAACAAAGACACACATACGCATATATATATATATAATGGGCTTCTTTCAGTTTCTGTCTACCAAATCCACTTGCCCAAGGTGTCATGTGGTTGGGAAGCAAACTTCTTACAACACAAACACTCCTGTGCGTATAACCACTCATAAGCCTTTTTTTTTAATATAAATTATTTCATGTTACAACTGGTTAAATTGTTACATGAAATGTAAGATCTTATTTATATCACAGCTGGATTGATTTTTTATGCCTAGGTATTAGTCAGCTGAGTTTTTTTATACTTTATTTTATGGTAGTCAGAGAAGATATATCCAGTTGAACTAACTATATTATATTTACTTGTAGTTATATTATCAAGCAAGAAGAATGAAAAGACAAATCATGCACTAAGTAGATTTCAATGTTCCATAATAGAATTTAGAAAGCAATATATGTTGCCCTAACTAATTTTGTAAATTGAATTTTTTTTTTTTAAATGGTACTTTTAAGGATAAATTCTTCATTAATTAAAATTACATTTTGCCACTATGCTAGAACCAAACAATCTATCTGGTTTTAATCCAAAATTTAAATCCTTCTTATACTCAAAAACTTATGTTCATTACAAATTCCCTTTCTACTTGAAAAGCATAAATCTTTCAATTAAACCAAGATGTGTAATTTGATTCAATATTGAAAAACTGAAAAACTAAAGCTAAAGAATGAAAGAGAAAAAGGAAAGAAACACAGTTTCTAATAATATTTTGTTTAAATCATAACAGGAATGATTAGATTATGATTAATGAATGAAAGATCCTAAAGCAAAGGTAATAGTTTCAAATACACATTAAAAAACAGAAGGTAAAATACATTATCTAAAATTTAACTTAGGTGAGACATCTTTATATAAAATACAAAAGTACTCAAAAACAAAAAACAAAAGTAAGATTAAGAAATTCAAAATTTACATATTGTTATAGCAAGAATACTGTGTTGTATAATTACACATTTTTCAATTAAGCAGACAAAGGCAATCACAAATGATTATGCATATAATTATTATTTAGATACACTGAATGCATGATACTCAACCCATTACAGCTACATTTTGGGGTTATGTTTCGTTTCAATAGCAATTACTATAAAATTTTGTTTGTAAGTAGAAAAGTGAAGGAGTACTTGTCCTCTGATCAATGATCAACAAAGCATGAATACTGATAGGGCAATACGTTCCCTGTTATCTAATTGTAGGTTCATATCTCTCCAGTCAATTTAGCGTTGATCAATTCCTCCACAAGTCAACTTGTCACTCACCAATAGTTTCAAAATATTCTTAACTTTTCATATACATATATATATATACACATACATATATACATGTATCTACATATACCTATACATACATACACATATACATGTATCTATATATACCTATACATACATACACACATATATATATAAATATATGTACAAATAAATATATATACATACGTGTACATACCTATACAAACATGCATATACATACATATATATACATACATATATACATACATATCCATATTTTGAAAAATAACCCCAAGGCAATCGGTAGAAATGTATGCAAGTCATATTTCATGAAGACAATTCGTGTATAATTCTGCAAGTTATATTGTTTCTAGAACAGTTGTGCTGATGAGAACTCGGATGTTGTTACGTAAATAAAACGTTAATGTATGAAACCACTGTACACAACTAATTCTTTAGTCTGCACATTTCTCATTTTGTCTTATTCTGGTGTGTTGCAAAGTTTTTTTTTTTTCTGGAGAAGATTATTCTGTTACTAATGCCTTTTTATATACATATATATTTATTTATATAAGGGCATTACTATACATGAATGCCTCACGCTAAGAGGGACTCTAAGGTCAAACTACCATAATACACATACATGTATATATATACGCATATATATACATGTATATATATATATAAATATATACTTATATATATACATGTATATATATATATGCATATATATATACATGTATATATATACATATATATACATGTTTATATATATATACATGTATATATAGATATACATGTATATATATATATACATGTATATATATATATACATGTATATATATATATATATACATGTATATATATATATATACATATATATATATATATACTTATATACATGTATATATATATACATATATACATGTATATATATATGTATATATACATATATATACATATACATATATATACATATATATATATACATATATATACATATATATATATATACATATATATACATATATATATATATATATACATATATATATATACATATATATACATATATATATATATATATACATATATACATGTATATATATATGTATATATACATATATATACATATAAATATATACATGTATATATATATGTATATATACATATATATACATATAAATATATACATATATATACATATATATATATACATATATATACATATATATACATGTATATATACATATATATACATATACATATATATACATGTATATATATATATATATATATATATATATATATATATATACGTATATATACATATACATACATATATATAGATGTATATATATATATATATATATATATATATATATACGTATATATACATATGGTGGTTGTCTACTCCTCACACAGAGTTTGACCACCTCCTGCACCTACATCTTAGCCCTTTCATGGCGTCTGATATATATATATATATATATATATATACATACATATATATATATATATATATATATACATATATATATATATATATATATATATACATATATATATATATATGCATATATACATATATATACATATATATATATATATATACACATATATATATATATATATGCATATATACACATATATATATATATGCATATATACACATATATATATAATATATATATGCATATATACACATATATATATATATATATACATATATATATATACACATATATATATATATGCATATATACACATATATATATATATAGACATACATATACATATATACACATATATATATAGACATATATATACATATATATATATATGCATATATATATATATATGCATATATATATATGCATATATATATATATATGCATATATATATATATGCATATATATATATATGCATATATATATATATGCATATATATATATATGCATATATATATATATGCATATATATATATATGCATATATATATATATATGCATATATATATATATATGCATATATATATATATATGCATATATATATATATATGCATATATATATATATGCATATATATATATGCATATATATATATATGCATATATATATATATGCATATATATATATATGCATATATATATATATATATATATATATACATATATACATATACATATAAATATATATATAGAGGCGATGGCTTCTTGGAGCTAATTCACGGCAGCTTTCGTCCTAATTTTGGGACTGCCATGTTGGCTTGGCGATAACTATTAATTTCCAGTACCGCTGCCGTAGTCTCCTTTAGAGAG